>NC_091715.1:747500-757500 GCF_041296265.1 Equus caballus | reverse complement strand
CACTTGGGTTGCTTCCACGTCTCGGCTGTGGTGAATAATGCTGCCGTGCACAGAGGGGTGCAAACATCTTTTCAAATTAGTGTTTTCATGTTCTTTGTGTCAATATCCAGAAATGGCATAGCCGGATCGGATTACTATTTTGAGATTTTTGAGGAATCTCCCTGCTGTTTTGCACAGTGGCTGCACCCGTTTGCGTTCCCACCGGCAGTGGATGCGGGTTCCCTTCTCTCCAACATTTGCTATTTTCTATCTGGGTGATTATCGCCGTTCTAATGGGTGTTAAGTGATACCTCCTTGTGGTTTTGATTTGCGTTTCCCCTGATAATTAGTCGCGTTGAACATCTTTTCACGGGCCGGTCGGCCATCTGTCTATCTTCTTTGGAGAAAAACATCTGTTCCTCTCCTCTGCCCATTTTTCGATCGGGTTTTTTTTTCTTTTTTTTTTTTTAAATCTCATGGTGGTTGAGTTCTAGGGCCCGTGTCCAACTCGCCTCCTAGGAAGAAAGGGAGATGAATTGAGCGTGCGAGCGTCCGGTTGTCCTGGGGCGTCCCGGGGGGGTTTCTCTGCAGTGGTGTGGACCCCGTCTGCATAGGCGTGAAATGAGAGACATCCTGGGAGCAGGCAGTGCGCATTCACCGTCATAAGGTCCAGTCACGTGCTGCATCGTGGCGTTTCGGTCCACGACAGGCCGTGTAGACAGTGGTGGTCCCGTACATCAGTGGCAGACAGCCTAGGTGTGTCGTCGGCTGTTCCATCCAGGTCTGTGTAAGTGGACTGTGGTGTTCAGAGCTAATCTTCCTCAAAAGAAAAAAAAAAGAAATGCCATCCCCTAAGGACGCGCTTGTCGGAACGCGTCCCCACTGTCACCAAACGCACAGCCGCCCATCCCGTCTCAGGAATCCGTGAGCTCCTTTGGAATATTACTTCTGGCTCGTGGTTCTCGTGTCCTCACTCCCACTGCGGAGTTTTCCGCCACCAGCTCTTAAAAGACGCCCCGCCTCTCTCCTCCTGCTGGGAGGCCCGTGCTGTGCATCCTGGACCACTCCATACTGTCTGCTCTTGGAAGCTCTGCTTTTATTTTTTCCCCCTTTTTTTTTTAAAAAAATAGTCTCTTTAGCGGCCAGCCAGGTGGCGTAGTGGTTAAGTTCACACGTTAGGCTTTGGTGGTCCGGGGTCGGCAGGTTCGGATCCCGGGTGTGGACTTAGCACCGCTCGTCAAGCCACGCTGTGGTGGCGTCCCACATAAAATAAAGGAAGGTGGGCACAGATGTGAGCTCAGGGCCAGTCTTCCTCAAGTGAAAAGAGGAGGATTGGCAACAGATGTGAGCTCAGGGCCGGTCTTCCTCACATACATACACAAAATTCTCTGTATTTTAGCTAATTTTCTTTTTTTTTGAGGAAGATTGGCTCTGAACTAACTGCTGCCAATCCTCTTCTTTTTGCTGAGGAAGACTGGCCCTGAGCTAACATCCGTGCCCATCTTCCTCTACTTTATACGTGGGACGCCCACCACAGCATGGCTTGACAAGTGGTGCCATGTCCGCACCCAAGATCTGAACCGGTGAACCCTGCTGTGCCACTGGGCCGGCCCCTAGAGTAATTTCTATTGACCTAAACTTTCCTTGTTTTTTTTTTTTTGCCTCAATTGGGGTGAGTCTGCTAATGAGCTGTGGAAAGAATTCTTTAGCTCTGGTATCAATTTTTTTATGTTTACTTCTAGCATTTATTTACACATGTTAGATACTTAATATTTAAATATATTACACATTTTATATATTTGTATTAAAATAAAAGTATTTATTTTTATATTACTCATTTTATTAAATAATGCGTTACATTTATTTTATTTATTTTCACATATTGAAATAAATGTATAAAATATTTAGCGTTTCAAATATATAAATATATTTTTTACATATGTAAAATAAAATATGTTTATAAATATTTAAGTGTATTTATAATATAAATATTTATTACATTTAAATCAAATATTTAAGTAGAAATATGTATTTCATTTATATTTGCATAAATACATTTTATTACATATTATATTTTATAATATATTTGTTACACACATATATATATTTTACTTTATTTTCACTCTTAGCAGGGCTGTGAAAAAATTCCTGGGCAGTGAGTGTGCTGTCAACCGACAAAGTCTAGGGACCTCTCTTCTAGCCTATTATTATTATCTATTTTATTTTATTTTTTAAACATTTTATTCCTTTCAAGATGGATTATTAGGCGATCTCTCCATATTAGATTTCATCTTAGCTTTTTTTTTTTTTTTTTTGAGTTTTGGTGAGGAAGATTGGTCCTGAGCAAACATCTGTTCCTAATCTCCCTCTTTTTGCTTCTGTCCTCCCCAGAGCCCCAGCGCACAGTTGTGTATCCTAATTCTGGGACATTCTAGGTCTTTGATGTGGGACGATGCCACAGCATGGCTTGATGACTGATGTGTAGGTCTGGGCCCAGGATCCGAACCAGTGAACCCTGGGCTGCCGAAGCAGAGCGTGCGAACTTAACCTCTCGGCTGTGGGGCCGGCCCCTAGTCTGTGATGTTTTAACTGTTAGGTTTTACCCCTTCGCCCTGCCTTGAGGGGAACCATCAGCACGGCTCATCTTCTTCTTGGTAATCCTGGGAGCTGTAGGATGGTCCCTCCAGGTAGAGACTTGAGGGCGCATCTGGCCTCATGGTATACAGTCGGCGCTGCACAGCGCTTACGATGCATTCCGAACAGGTCCCCCTGCCTTTCCAGGAGGGACAGTGGATGCCCAGAGGATGAGACGTGAAGCTGTGATGCGCACTGTGCAGAAGCCCATTGGGAAGTGGGGGCCTCGGTCACCCCGTTGGGACACCCACGCTCCTCCCCTCGCTCTTGGACTTTGGGTCCTCCCCGTCTCTCGTCTGTAAGTGGAAGACTGAACTGGATCTTCTCCTTCCCTGGGGCGCCATCTTGGAATGCTTCCACACGACCTCAATACCCTAAGGGAACAGTGTTGTCGTGAATGCTGTGCGTCTTCCCAGGAACCAAACCCAAAGGAGGGTGGGAATCCCTTTGAACAGAATCAAGCCTCGGTGTCTGGAAACTTTGTGGGGAGCCTGACGGAATCATTTGGGGTCCTTATGGTGTTGTCCCAGGGGATGGACACGCTCTTTCTGATGGACGCTGTGCTGGGAAACATGGATCTCAGGACCGGGGCGGGAGTGTCCTCGGAGCCTCTGGGGAACTGTGGGTGTCTCAGCATCCTTGTCAGGGTTTTCCTTTCTACGGTTCTTTTTTCGTTTGATGAACCAGAATGCCTGACTGCGGTGGTGGGTGCCGATTGAAAGGAGGCGTGTGTTGTCCTCACTTATTGGAAGGATTTTCTAACAAGTGCATCCAACCCGGCCCCTGGCCACTTGGGTGTATTTTTATACAAGCAGTTATTTTGGCCAACTTTCTCTCTAGGGGGTTCGTTTTTTTTCTTGATTTTTAAGAACTCTTTACATATTAGGAAAATAGCCCTTTGATAACAGTTGCAGATTTTCTCCTCGTTCATCATTTATTTTTGACTTTGCTTGTGGTTTCCTGTTTTGCCTTGTAAAACGTTCTTTAGTGGTGAAATTTATCTACTTATTCTCAATTTCGACTTAAAATTAGGAAGGCGTTTGTTACTCTGAGGTTAAGAATAAATTTGTTCCTGCTTTCCTCTAATATTTTCGCTGTTTAACTTCTTTCCCTTTATTTTGAGGGGTGCTGGGAGGTATGGGTGTCGTTTTATGTTTTTCCATAGATCTATTTAGGTATCTCAACACCGTTTTATTAAAAAAAAGTCCACCTTTGCCACCTTTATCGTTTCTTAAAGCTCCCGAGGGTAGCTGGTTCCTACAGATAGCAAGCAACTCACCCAGGAGCATGCCTTTAAAATGCAAAGTCACCAATCCAGACCCCACACCCCACCCTGCTCCTCCACGGGGCTCTTGTGCTCTGCGTCACCATCCCCCTGCCCTAATTTCCGGGGATCAGGACCAGAGAACTAGGGACAGCCCCTACGCTCCAGAACCTGCTGAAATTATTCACACTAACCCATCCCAAGCCCGCTCACCCTGCCTTCCCCATTCCTTCCTGTGCAAAGCCCAATAAAATCTCTTGTCTGCTTTTCCCCACTCCCTCTGCCTCCCGACCTACTCTGGTGGGTCCCCGTGTGGCCCTGCATGCCGTGGCAGGCCCCCATCTCTTGGGAGCTCTGAGGAACAGACTCACCGTTCAACGGCGGTCATCTCCGGGTCTCTTGGCCTCGTCGTACCTGAATAATAATAAATCTTATGTTTGCAACACAACCTGAGAAATGCATTCTGCCCAGCGCTGCCCGAGAGTCACATCCACAGCTGTCCATGGTGTGGGTCGTTTGGACCTGCCTGCAAATCATCTTGGCAGCATATTCCTGCAAAGGCCGCCGCTGGAGATGGGCAGGAGTTTATTAGGTATCTTGACCGGGCCCTAATGACTCAGGGCTCACCCACCGTGCCACAGCCCCACATCCCGAGCCTACAGGAATCCAAGAGGAACCCAACCGCGAATACTGAACCGCGAATACTGAACCGCGACTCCCATTGGTATCACACGCTCTCTTACGACTCCGTTCTTACAAACGTGTATTCTGCTCTGAAAACTGACCTTCGTGTGTTTTCTTCTTCTTCTTCTTCCGCAGTTTTCTCCCCACAACCTGACCGTGTGGCTATAGTGACCGGAGGGACCGACGGAATTGGCTATTCGACGGCCAAGTATCTGGCGAGGCTGGGCATGCACGTTATCATAGGTGATGGTTTTTCCACTTCTGCTTTGTCTGTGTCCTCATCTCCTCTTCTCGTCAGGACCCCAGTCCTGTTGCATCAGGACCCGCCCTCGTGACCTCATTTGACCTCCGTCACCTCCCCAAAGACCCATCTCCACACACAGCCCCATCCTGAGGTCCTGGGGGTCAGGACTCCAACCTGTGAATTTTAGGGAGACATCATTCAGCCCATGCTAGAATCTAAACAGGTTTTTAAAATAGAAGCTTCTTCCACCGCTGTACCCTGTGGACTCTGTATTTTCCGTTCTTCTTTTTGAAAATCTCTTTAATCACTTGTCTTGGTCCCTAACTTCTCTTGGAAAATGAGAAGCTGGGGAAGAGGGGACCGTTCAAAATCTTCCCAGCCAATTGCTTACCTGGCGCGGAAGTTTCACTCAGCTGGCAAAAATGACGTGGAGATTGGCTTTGGGGGAAAACAACAACTTAATGTTTGCTATGCCCACTATTGACACCACCTGCATTTAATTAATAACTTTTATGATGTCTGTTTTTATAAAAAGCATACTACAGGTATCGATTTAGATGTCAAGATTACTTCCACGTAAGACTTTCTAGAACATTACCCAAGGGCATTCATTTATTCATGATCGATTCATATCTTTCTCCCATTTTTCCTCCTTGTTTTGTGCGCCATCATTTATTGAAGGAGATTACGGATCAGACACGACACTTGGGGCTGGGGTTTTTAACACAAGTGCATCTCACTCCTTCCAGCGTCCCGACGAGCTCGGTCCACACCTGGATTTCCTCTTTTCTGGTTTGTGGGCTCCTTGGCATCGGGTGACACCTAAAAATGCCAACTAAAGTCCATAATATTATAAACCAATTATATCAAAATGCAGATGGAAAAATATGTAAGAAAAACACAAACTTGCCACGTAATCGTATACATTCAATCTTTAGACCACAAGGAGTATGGCCTTCTGGTGAGTTGAGTAACTTCTACGATTTGGAGCTACCATGAGCATCAACTCTATTTTGGGTCATCTTCGACAACTCAACCCTGGTATGAACAGATCTGTGGTTTCTGTGGGTGGCCGAGCCATAGATCCTGCTCTTACCTCAGTGTCTTATCCATTCCATTGGCGGTCAACCACAACGATGTTGTCAACTCCTCCCCATGAAAACTCACCGACCCTCTGGGTTCCATGTGGAACCTCCCCAGGGGTGTCTTGACCCAGACAGGGAACCCCAGTTTTGGCCAGTGTGGCCTTCTGCTCTCCTCAGAGGGCTGTGGCTCACATGGGTGCACCCAGCTCTTCGCTCAGTCCAATAACCAAATCGGGCTCCTCTTCTTAAATTTGAATCATGGTTTTATTCTTTTTTGAAAGAGTGTGGTTTCTTACAGTGATTCCTTTCCTCAAATGGGCATCTTTCTCTCATGAATGACGGGGTCTGTAGAATGGCGCCCATGTTTTTGGGAGTTTTCGGAGTAGTAGATCACTTCTGAGTCTGCTTCATTGTTCTTTTTCCCCATCCAAGTGTTCTTTGCTTCAGGAATGTGTCTAAGTCCACTTTCTTCATAGATGTGGAAATGTTAAAAGTTTTTGACAACTCCTAAAATTACCGACGTTATCAGTGCCCTTAACTCCCCCTGGATGAAGATGGGTTGGTTGCAGACAGGGAGGTCCTGTGGGAGAGGGCAACACACCTGAGGGCATATTTCTGGAGCTTCCTATCAACTCTAGCACCTTCATGAGCAAATCAAGGAGATAGGGCATGGGAGCGGTGGGGGCGGGGAAATCTACTTGAGCTAACTCTGAGAGTTACCTGGGAAACTTGGAGATGGTGATGGCTTCCAACCCCCGATTTGGATTTTCCATGTTGGGTTGGGCCTCTGTTGTGGCACAAAAGGCATAATAAACTTTCCACGGTTTTCCATGACTTGCATTTCTGCCAATATTTGGGATGACTTGATCAAAGATATGTCGGCTCTCAAATAGGAAGAGCGATAGGTCTCCTCGGAGGGCCTGCTGGACCTGAGGTAGCAGTGGAAAGATGCTGGGGGAGCAGGATAGGGAGACACCTCCCAGTCTGAGCAAAGGGGGAGGGTTGGCATCTAGTAGTGCTTATTTCTGCACCTGCGACTCCTCCAGCCGAGTGATCTTCTTCATCTTCTTAATTAGTGGCAAAACTAGGCAACGTTGGGATACAAAGAAAAGTCCCATTTCTCTTTTTGCCTCAGTGTCGTGTTTTAGGTTATGATGACGTCTAGATAGTTGAAGTCATGATGAGCTCTAGTTGGGTAGGTCATGAGGAAGTTTAGTTATGTGGTCATGGTGAGGTCTAGTTGGGTAGGTTATGATGAGATCTAGTTGGGTAGGTCCTGAGGAGGTCTACGTGGGTTAGGTCATGGTGAGATCTAGGTGATTTAGGTCATGATGAAGCCTAGTTGGGTTGGTCATGATGATGTCTAGTGTGTTAGGTCGTGATGAGGTCTAGATGGGTTAGATCATGGTGAAGTGTAGTTCAGTTTCGTCATGATGAAGTCTATTTCGGTAGGTCATTATGAGACCTAGTTAGGTAGAGCATGATGAAGTCCAGTTGTGTAGGTCATGATGAAGTCTAGTTGGGTAGGGCATGATATCTAATTGGGTAGGTCTTGATGAGGTGTAGTTGGGTTGGTCATGATGAGGTCTAGGTGGATTAGGTTATGGTCCAGTGTAGTTGAGTTGGGACATCATCAAGTCTATTTTGCTAGGTCGTGATCAGGTCTCGATGGGGTACGTCATGGTCGGGTCTAGTTGAGTTAGGTCATTGTGAAATCTACTTGAGTAGGTCATGATCAAGTCTAGTTGGGTAGTTCATGATGTGGTCTAGTTAGGAAGGTCACAATGAAGTCCAGTTGGGTAGGTCATGATGAACCCTAATGGATAGGGCATGATGATATCTACTTGGGTAGGTCATGATGAAGTCTAGATGGTTTAGGTCATGGTGAGATCTAGTTTAGTTTGGTCAGAATGAAGTCTAGTTGGGTAGGTTAGATGATGTCTCGTAGGTCATGATGAGGTCTAGTTGGTTAGGTGCTGATGAGGTCTAGTTGCATAGGTCATGATGAGTTCTGGTGAGATTGCTGATGATGAGGTGTAATTTCGTAAGTCATGTTGAGGTCTCGATGGGTTAGGTCATAGTGAGGTCTAGTTGACTTAGGTCATGATGATGTTTAGTCGGGTAGATTCAGATGAGATCTAGTTTGGTAGGTCATGGTGAGCTCTAGTTGGGTGTAGTCATCGTGAAGTCTTGTTGGGTAGGTCATGATGATGTCTACTAGGTCATGATCAGCTCTAGTTCGGTAGGTCAGATGATGTGTAGTCTGGTAGGTCATGGTGAGGTCTAGTCAAGTTAGGTCATGATGACCTCTGGTTGGGTAGCTCGTGATGAGGTCTTGTTGGGTATGGCCTGATGAGGTCTAGTTGGGTAGGCCATGATGCAGTCTAGTTGGGTAGATCATGATGAGATCTAGTTAGGTAGGTCATGATGAAGTCTAGTTGGGTATGTCATAATGAGCTGTATTTGATGAGATCTAGTTGGGTAGGTCATGATCAGGTCTAGTTGAGTTAGGTCATGATGAAGTCTAGTTGGGTAGGTCATGATTTTATCTTGTTGGGTAGGTCATCATGAAGTCCAATTGGGTAAGTCATGATGAGGCCTAGGTGGTTAGGTCTTGATCAGATCTAGTTGAGAAGTTCATGATGAAGTCTACTTGTGTAGGTCATGATGAGCTCTATTTGGGTGGGTCTTGATGAGATCTAGTTAGGTCATGATGTGGTCTAGTTGAGTTACGTCATGATATAGTCTAGTTGGGTAGATCATGATGACATGTAGCTGGGTAGGTCATGATTATATCTTGTTGGGTAGGTCATGAAGTCTACTTGGGTAGGTCATGATGAGGCCTAGGTGTTCAGGTCTTGATCAGATCTAGTTGAGAGGGTCATGATGAAGTCTACTTGTGTAGGTCATGATGAGGTCTAGTTGGGTATATCCTGCGGAGATCTAGTTGGGTAGGTCATGTTGAGTTCTTAATGGGTTAGGTAATGGTGAGGTCTAGCTGAGTTGAGTCATGATGAAGTCTAGTTTGGTAGGTCATGATGAGGTCCAGTTGGGTAGGTCATGATGAAATCTACTTCAGTAGGGCATGATGAACTCTAGTAGGGTAGATCATGATGAAGTCTAGTTGGGTATGTCATGATGAGATCTAGTTGGGTAGGTCGTGACAAGGTCTAATTGGGTAGGTTATGATGATGTCTTGTAAGGTAGGTCATGATGAGGTGTAGTTGGGTAGGTCATGATGAAGTCTCGACGGGTTAGCTCATGATGAGATGTAGATGGGTAGGTCATGATGAGGTCTAGTCGTGCAGGTCATGATGATGTCTGGTTCGGGAGGTCATGATGTGGTCTTGATGGATTACTTCATGGTGAGGTCTAGTTGAGTTAGGTCATGAGGAATTTTAGTGGGTAGGTCAGATGAGGTCTCGTTGGGTAGGTCATGGTGAGTCCAGTTTGGTTAAGTCAGGATGAGGCATAGTTTCATAGCTCATGATGATGTCTAGTTGAATGAGCAGTATGTATGCAGACGCAATACGGGAAAAACCCGTGAGCAAGTGTGTTCTACCCACGCATGAGAAGACTGAGCCGAGACTATTGTTCCCTCATTTTGGTGATGTTTGTTGAGCGTTGGGAACAGCACCTGCCCCGCCAAATGTTCTTCTTTTCTTGAGTTAAACAGAAAGTAGACACCACATCCTCACCCACGTGTGTCTTCTTTCCCACCGAGCTCCTGGTGTCTGTGTTTGAACTTTCACGGTGTGTCACGGTTTTGATCCTCTCGGTGAATCCAATCAAGTATAGAATCTTGCCTCCTCCATGAGTCTTTGGAGGGATAATTGGACGTATTCTGAGAGTGACAGCTTTTCATTTTGCAGGACAGTTTGACTCCTGGTCACTGAATGAAACATTGTCATTGGACACAAGCATATTATCGGAGATGGGGGTATATTCAGTTTCAAATTTCTTAATCCCAAAGCTACTAATTTTTAAAGAATAGTCAGTTACTTGTTGGAGAATTGAAATTATGGCTTGAGGACAACCGAAACACATTCATATTGCTGTGAATACATCCACGATTCATTCTCCCCTCTGTTCACAATATCAGAGTTCTTA
>NC_091715.1:722500-745000 GCF_041296265.1 Equus caballus | reverse complement strand
AGAGGGTGAGCAGAAGGCAGACACGTGGTGTTTGGGCCCAGCTTCTTCCATCGTGGTCCAGCTATTTCCCGGTATGCAGCAGTCACTCAGTAAATGTAGTTGCAACTCTAGCACGTGCATAGGGTCAAGAATTCCATATCCAGCTCTGAGGAGGCAGCTGCTGAAGATGACCTTTGCCAAAAAAAGTCCGCTTGCATACTTTTCGGACAATGCCGGTCATGACTGCTGGCATATGCAGAGTGAGCTGCACGTCGACGGGAGCTGCCCACGATGACGAGTTTGTCCCGATGGCCGCACCCCCAGGCCCTCCTGGCCACTTATGTCTTTTTCAGGAACATAGAACTCCTCTCTCACGTCGTGCAAGCTTCCACCAGGAAGCCCTTGATGCCAAGATGGTCAATGCTGGAGGCGCCACCCGGTATCAGATGGCTATTTAATATTTCAAAATTGCACAGATTCCGGAAATGAGCTCCTACATGTCCACGGCCCCAGCTTAACCGTGAATATATTTTTTTGTCTTTGATGCTTAGGACGTTTAGAGATGGATGATAGCTTTTGGGTGATCCCTCACACGCCGTCTTCCCCCGCTTCCCCGGTACAGGAAGAACTCTCCAAGCGAAAATCCCATCACTGTGTAGCGTTCTGTTTCTTTAAGGGAGCGAAGGTGCAAATTGCTTTTGCAGCCGCGTCTCCTTGATGTCTGCAACTTTGAGCTTCTTCAAGGCAGTGACAGTTTTTACGTTCCTTCCAGCTCACCCCCGAAAAGACGTCCATGGCCATATTTTCCTTTCACGACCACGCCTGGGTTCTTCAGCTGGTTCCTCTCCTCTCCCTCCCATCGAAGCTCTCCCAGGACCCACCCGTGCAGGGGGTTGGGGCTTGGTTCCCCCTGCGAAGAAGCTGACAGGTTGCCTCAGGTCCGGGTGTTAAGGAGGGATGGCTCGTGGCGCCTAGAAAGGCGTGTTATTTTCGGCCTCCACCTGTGATTCGTGCCACCCGGCGCCTCCCATCCCCGTAATCACTGCAAAGTCAAATGTCGAATAAATGCATCCGTTTTGCCAATCCGGGCTGGAGAAAATGGGTCTTAAATTGAGGGGTTGGATCGGCCAGAATTGCTCTGATGGCCAATTTCAACACCGGAACAAAAGCAGAAACCCCCACAGAGCACGTCTCAGGATCGCGTTTTGCATCTCAAGAAAACATTTTTTTTTTTTTTTTTTGCGTTTGCGAGGTTCCGATGACCTTCCCCATAATTACCTCTTTTCTTATCCTTTTTAGCGGGAAATAACGAGGACAAAGCCGGCGAAGCTGTGAGGAAGATAAAAGAAGAAACCTTGAATGACAGAGGTAACTCTTGCGTCCTCGAATGGTTCTCTTTCCTGGTCCGAGTCGGTGTTCACGGGCTGGGCCGCAGACCCTCCTGTGGGATTAGGGACAGGGCGGTGCAAGTGCACTGAGCGGGAGAGGTCTCTGATCCCTGCACTTCTCTTGGGCGTTTCTGGTCCTCACGGCAGCGTGAGCAATGGCGTCGAGCATGACACCACGACAGCATCGCTCGGCGTAGGCATCTACAAGGGAAGGCATTGGCACGTGCTGGTTGATCGCATCCCTGTGAAATCAGGACCCGCGTTCATTCCGTGTCCGTCTCCAGTGCCCAGGGCTCTCTGACACGCATCTTCACACGGGAACCTTTGGACGCCCCAGCCAGCAGGTGCATCTGCTGGTTGCTGGTTCTTGAGTGATGATAACTGCAACCGGCACCTGCCTGACCGAAGGATACTCAACTCTGCCCCGTAGAGAATCCCGTAGTACTCTACCTGTTTATTCCGCCTGAGGCACGCGTGCACGTCCCTCCCGTCTTTCCTGATTCCAAGCCTCTTTGAGTTCTCTCTGAGCAATGCTTGCGCGTGTGCCGTACGTTTAAAGGAGAGAAGACGCACGTCAGTGTCTTGGTCCATTGGATCCAAGATGGCGCCCACAAGCTGGGGATTCCCATCTCTGGGCTCACTGTGATTCATGAGACAGGAAGGAGAGCTGTTGTCCTCTGGTGTCCTTACTCCCCAGTCCAGGGCATGCGGGCACGTGCTGTCCTATGCTCTGCGAAGGCTGGGCAGTGTTGAAAGTCCCAGTGGCCTCCGACGCCCTTCATGGCCGTTCCCTTCCATCTTGGGACAGACCACCAAGGGGGCTTCCCCATCGCCCACGGCCTAGCTCTCTGTGCAATATCAGGCAGCCATTGCAGACGGGAGCTGTTTCCTTGTCTCTGTGACCTGCCCCCCGGGGCAGAAATGATCGATAGTTGTGACAGCCCATCATTGTCCCCGTCCTGTCTGCAGCGGTTCACGGAGGCACAGAGCATCCCAGCATGCATTTCTGGACCCGCCGCGCTGGCATCGCTGGGAGCACGTTAGAAATGCAGATTCCCAGCTCCGTGCCTTAGGACTCATGGGTGCGCCCGGGAATCCGCATTTTCACAGCCCTCTCGGGATCCCCATGCACCCCTAAGGTTAAGAACCACTGCCATCCTCAATGCACGAAACCGTACTTTCCAGACCAAAACAGGGGTCTCGCGAGAAATGTCTGGAGCACGTGTTCTTTTTTCCATGACTTTGAAAAAAAATCGGAATGAATTTTTTTTAAAAAAACGATAGTTTAAAGAAGAATTCACCAAAACGCGCTTATGTTGTCAACCTAACCAGGGAAGGAGAAAAGGTTCATTCGGGGCTACGTATGGCTGGCCTGGATGCATCGGAGGAAGGAGATTTCAAGAACGCCTTTGAACAAATTCCGTGGTGTCTTCAGTTCTGTACGTTGAGGTTCAGATTTGGGTGCAGAAAGCACTTGGATGAAAGGGAAAGGTCTTTGGCAGCCCTTCTGGGCCAGAGAGGAGGCTGCTGGGGCCGGCAGTGGGGCAGGGGATGGTTCTTCATCGCTGGGATGATGGTGTCCCTTCTGGAAGCAGGCGGGCCCCTCTCCTCAAACCTGTGACACGCCTGCGGCTCGTCTGCTCTTGTTTCTTCATGGCGAGCCCATTCCTGACGGTGGCTGCATCCAGAAGGACTGGAGGCGGCTGGACGGGGAGCTGGGGGGTTGTGGCCTGAGCCCGTGTGAACGTGGTCACTCCCACGGGGACAGGGGAGCTGGTCCAGCGAGGAGGTGAGCCCCTGATTCCACCCACACACACTCAGACTCACATGCACCCATTCACTTTTTAAGTTACTCTTGCGTGCCTTGGCCGAACGTGAGAGCAGCGCCATATTGGTTTTGCAACCTCAGAAGCCCGAGGTTGGGAAGTCGGTCGGTTGAGGTCCCAGCACGTCCACTCACGGTGTCGGGGGGGGAACCACCGTGAGACAAGTGGAGGATGCTGACGCCGGGCCAGGCGGGGGCGGTTTGGCTGTAGCCCTCAAACTGACCTTCTCCTTGGCTGAATGTGCAGCCAAGCTCGGGAGCCCCCGGACCCATGGTCCAGCCAACCCCGGGCCCACTACCCTGTGAGCGGGACCCACTGCCCACGGGCATGGCGGGTGCAGCAGAGGCTCCTGCAGGTGGCCAGCTGGGGAAGCCGTGTCTCCTTGCCCCTCGGTGGCCGTTGGTCAACACCCCTGCTTCCTCTTGGCACATCTCCCTACAAACACGGCCGGACCCCGCCTAGGTCAGGATGCTCTGCAGAACCGAGCTCCCCCAGCTCTGCGGACGGGCTTCTCTCTCGACCGGCTGCACCTCCTGGAGCCCCCGAGCTTCTCGTCCACACAGCCTGCAATTACCCCACTCAGCACGAGGCCAGAGGGAGCCCCACTTGTTCATTGCTTGTGGCTCTTCCCTAATTCCTGTAGCGTTGGGGAATCATGGCTGGGTGGATTCCTTTTTTTGGAGCAAGTAAGCACACGTCCTAACGACGTCAGCACATGACTGTCAAGAACACACTTATTTCTAAACACCTCGTACCTCTCTGCCTGCCATCCCCCCCGCCCCTTCTCTTCTCTGTCCTTCATCCTTTTTTCTTAGTTCTCGGTTGAATCCTTTCTCTTCTCTACTTTCTGGCACTTTCTGCCTTTGCAATCACTTGAGGTCCTATTTTGGGTGCAACGGGAGGGTCCCGGCACGCCAGCCTCCAGCTCATTGGAGCTCCTGGGGATGATAAATTTATGGCTGTTGTCGGGAACCGAGACGACAGGGCTCATCTCCCAATCTCGAGATTTTTCCGGGTAAGATTTTTAATACCTTATCATCACATATCCACAGTGGCAACACCTTGATGGCCCTCGAGTTATTATCTGCTGGTGAAACCTCTCTTATTTGGAGCAGATCGTCCTGCTAATTTATTTTTTAAAAAAATATCTGAACAACGTCACCAAAACAAGCCACAAAATGGCATAATGGGGTTCCAAGGAACCCAAGTGGGAACAGATAAGTATTTAAATGCTCTTGAAAGGACTTGAGGAAGGTAAATTCTGGTTTGTGCGTTTTTCCCGAGACTCACGGAAGCCGTGGTGGAATTCTTGAACCCTAAATCTTCGGGGTGATCCAACTGAAAACACGATGTCTGTCCTCTTCTTTAAAAGGGGAAAGATGTCCCTTGCTTTGGTCCCCATCCCACAGCTTCCATCGTCGGGAGTGTCTTCCTCACCAATTTAGATCTTTCCTGACGCCGTTCCGCCAGCAATACCTGGCTCCATCTTTATCGGGAAGAGGGACCGGCCGGTCGACGCATGTGCCTCCTTTAGGCATTACTTCTGGTTTGCTTTTATGGAAAGAAAACAGGGGTCCGCACCTCGTAAGCTTGACCTGTGTCAAGAAAGCCAACGGTGTGCACCTCGCTGCCAGATACTGGGAAACGCGTCTCGACGAACCGTCGTTATGGGGTTGTCCAACTAAATATAAAAAACACGGATTGGGTGTGAAAACCAAAAAAAAGGTAGTCTAAAGTCAGTATTCACTGTGGTGATGGGTGAGAAAGTCTCTGGAAGGTGGAAGGGCATCTACTCGTCTTCATCATCCAGGAGGGAATTCACACCTTGAAGGTGGACCCACCTTGAGGCGAGTAGACGCCTACCATGAGGCGAGTAGACACCTACCATCTTCGTTCTACTCGTAGATGGTCTGGTTTTGTAGAAATCAGAAGGAAGGTTGGCACGTTTGGAGACACGTGAGTGTAAGTGTTGATTGCGTAGATTTTTCGGTCCCCGTGTATCCCTTTTTCTTCATTGCAAAGAGTTCTTGACTCATAATTTCTACGATGAAGCAGTTGGCATGATGTTGTTGGCCAAAGTCAATGGTGTTCCCAAGAGACGTTTTAACCATATCCTGGACGTATATTTGGCCCCGCATGTGCGCGAGACCACCTTTATCTTCCTTATTTAGCGTAAAATGCCCCTTAGTGACTGCGTCATTTTTCATACCAGTCCTTTTAACTTTTTTCCACTTTCATTTTTAACCCAGTGTCCTGAGTTAGCCAGTGAGCCGGCACGTCCGGGTAGACAGATGATGGACAGGCGGACAGACCTGATTTCCTGCGGGTAATTAGGAGGTGGAGAAGGTCGTTGTGTCTTTTCCGGAGGCGTGGAAGGCAGAGCGCGGCGCTTTCTGAAAATTTAATCGGCTCTTAACGGCTCTCGCCGCGCATCCTTGTATGAAAAGCTCCGCGTTTCTCGGGGTCCTAACAATCGGTTGTAACCTTTCGAAGCCGTAGCAAGGTGGGCGCCCTGAGAAAGGGCGATCGTCTGGCTTGGTTTTCTTAGCCTCCCTATAAATACTGAGACGATTTTCACAAAATCCCACAGGGGCCAATTTTCCTTCTCCTATTGCCTGCCGCGTTCTCTTTCCCCTACCCGTAATTTACGCGCTCTTCTCACTCCCCACCACGTCGCTGCTCCTTTTGTCCTGTTTCGCCTCATTGTTTTTCTTTCCTTCGTGGGGGCGGAATCCTTGCATTCAGATCAGTTCCTTCGATCTCAAGATGCTCCGTGCTTTTAAACTCGAAAATCAGAGATCATCCACATGGTACAGTGTCTAAAACATTATTTGGGTATGGTACTTCCATAATATTTTTTTTTCCCCCTGTGGGGGAAATGAAGTCAACTTTAGTTGATATAGAATATAAACACATAGTAGAAAAGGTTTTTTTCTAAAAAAAAAAATATATAAAGTTTGAAGTATTAGGTAATGATATTTCAAACACTTAGATAAGACCCGGACGTATAGCCGTTCCTGGAACAGTCTCCTCGTTCAACGAGAAGGGACAGCATGTGCGTGAAATGCTGTGTGTCTGGATTCTGACGCCGAACAGCGGCTTGGCCAGCGTGTGCCTGATCCCGCACACGTCCGTATGGAGGGCTGTGCCTCCAGCCACCTCCCTTCGCACATCCGTGGTCCTCCACTTTGTATCCTCATCCGTGCGGTACGGGGTTTTGGGGGTACAGAACCCATGGCGTTAGCAAGTTAGAAATCTGTTAGAACCACCTGTTAGTGGATATTGGAAGCTCTCACCGCCAAGACGGTCTCCGTAAGGGACTATCCTATGCCTTGAAGATAAATATTTCTATTTCGTTTATTTGCAGGTTTTGTCATAAAGGCTTTTCTTCTGGCACAAAGTTTCTCTCTTTCTAGTGCCGTGTCAGGATTTGCATGATTTTTTTTTTTTTGAGGAAGATTGGCCCTGAGCTAGCTTCTGCTACCAATCCTCCTCTTTTTGCTGAGGAAGACTGGCCCTGAGCTAACATCCATGCCCATCTTCCTCTACTTTATATGTGGGACGCCCACCACAGCATGGCATGCCAAGTGGCACCATGTCCGCACCCAGGATCCGAACCAGCGAACCCCGGGCCGCCGAAGCGGAATGTGCGTGCTTAACCTCTGCACCACCAGGCAGGCCCCAGGATTTGCATGATGCTGAGGACCTGCAGATAGCAGATAACAGTAATCGCTCGCCTCGTTCCTGCCTGTAGATCGAAATTTCCACCCGCTGCCATTGCACTCCCGCCCGAGGCGCTTCCTTTAGCCTTGCGTTGACTGTGGGTCCGCGCACGATCAATTCCCGCAACTTTCATCCCTCTGATAATGTCACCTTCTTGCGTTCGACTTTGAAAGCTTTTTCCCTGGATCCAGAATTCTGGCTTGAAAACATCCCCAGGATATTAAAGCTGTTGTGACATGGACTTCTGGCCTTTTGTTCCGAATGAGACGTCAGCTACAATTATCATCAACATTTCCTGAATATTATGGGCCTTTTTATGTTCTTTTTTCTATTTTTTGTTTTCAGAGCCTTGATAATATTCCTAGGTGTTGTTTTTTTTATCCCCATGTTTATCCTGCTGGGGTTTAAAAGGTTTCCTTTCTCTGTATCTTTAGGTAGATGATTTTGATAAAATTTGGAAAATTTTTAGCCATTTTTTTTTTCAAATACTTTTTCTGCTCTGTTGTTCCCGTCTTGTCCTTATGGGTCTACAATTCCACGTACGTTAGATTGTGTGACACTGACAGTCCATTGAGGTCCCTTCATTTTATCCAACTTTATTTGGCTTTGGATGATTTCTCTTGACCCATCTCAAGTTCCCATGACTGGAGTTTGGTTTTCAGCCAAACAAACTGTATTTTTTTTTCAGCTTGAGAATTTGCATTTGGTTATTTTTAGGTTACCCATCTTTTCTTCGCGTTCTTTGTGTCTTCCCGCGTGGCGTCCATCTTTTCTTGTAGACTCTTTCCTTCGTAATGGTTATTTTAACGTCTTAAAATAGTTATTTTAAAGTCTGGATCTCGTGGAAGCTCGCCGAAAGGTCTCGTCAGGAGGAGTCTATTTCCGTTTTGCCGCGGGGCCTTGCGTGCGGCTCCTAATCTTGAGACACAGCCCTTTCTTCTAAGACGCAGCCCGTCTCGGGTTCCAGCCGAGAGTCCACAATTTCCACCCCGCCCTTCCACCTGGGCAAGACTCAGATGCCATCCTTTCTCCCCAAAACCAGTCATCTGTTCTCTTTATCCGTGTGCTTGTTTATCTTCCACATTGGCGGGAAATCCTATGATGTTTGTCTTTCTCGGTCTGACTTATTTCGCTTAGCGTAATACCCTCAGGTTCCATCCATGTTGTCACGAATGGCTCGATTTCATCTTTTTCATGGCTGAGTAGTATTCCATTGTGTAGACACCACATCTCCTTTCTCCATTCACCCATTGATGGGCACCTAGGTTGCTTCCACGTCTTGGCTGTTGTGAATAAGGCTGCGATGAATAAGAGTTCATGTATCTTTATGCATTCTTGTTTTCAAGTTCTTTGAATAAATACCCAGTAGGCTGGATGGCTGGATCATACGGTATTTCAGTTTTTAGTTTTTTTGAGAAATCTCCATCCTGCTTTCCGCAGTGAACGTGTTTTTTAAACTTCTTTTTGTGGAACAAGTTGTAAAAAAAACCCTCTTACCTCTAACACACATTCTTTCCTTGTGCCCAGGGGAGCGTAGACGGGGTCACTGTGGGATACTCACTCACCTGGCAGGTGTGGCCGGACCTGCCCATTTCTATATTTTTATTATATTTTTGAAACTATGCGACTTTAATTCTGGGCGCTGTTTTACGTTTACAGAAAATGGAGAAATCGATCTTAAATGCCTATGAATCAGCATGTCAACGTCCAGACCTACCTGGGACGTGGGTTTCTGCACAGGAGGGTGAATGACAGCGGACTTCATCTCCACTTTCTGAAAACTCCAGCTGTAACGTTACTCTCAGGGAGGGTCAGGGACGGGGTCGGGGTTAGAGGTCAGAGGTTCGATGGGGTTTAGAGGTTACAGCTATTCCAGTCTGACAGCCGGAGTCTCGAGCTTCCCTTTCCTCGGACTGGGGGTTGGGAGGAGCTTTAAGACATGCCGGGAGCTGAATGACTGATCTCCCATAATTTGCCCTGCAAATGCAATTCAGGCACATTTCTCAATTCCACCTATTAACGAGGACAGAGGCCGTTTTACAAGTTAATTACCCAGAAGATTATCAGCGGCTTGAGCGGCTCATATTGCATGCGCTGTTTCACAGATAAGAAATAATGAGGGTTGTTCCGGGAGGAAAAAAAAAAAAAAAAAAAAAGATGGCTTTGTCAGCCCGGCGAGATAGTCGTATCCTGGCTGCTGTCCTGGCTTCATCTGCGAGACATAACCCAGGCCGTGGAGGGGCGGGGAGCCCGTGCACCGCGCGAGCACCGCCGACGCCCCACCTGGGAGACGTGAGGTTGACAGCTCCGTCCTGGGCGCGTGTCGAGATCCGAGTTACAGCTGGTCTCGGTCGTTCCCTTTAGTTTGCAAATTCCTCTGCCTCCCGCTGTAGCTTTAAAAATGATTAAACACCGTGAATAAAGCCGTTTCTTCTGAAATGCTGGCGAGGTGGAAATTTGGGGCTGTTTGCTCTGTTTCTCACACTCTGGAGCCCCAGATGCCTCCACAGAGATGGAATGTGCCCCAGGAGGTGTCCATGAGACCTTACTTTTTTCTTTTTTTTTTTGCAAAAGTGTGGGACAGGGTGGAGACCGGGCTCCCGCCTGACCCAGACAGAAGCAGGGGGTCCCCAGGAAGATGCTTTGCTCAGGGCAAGCTGACCCCTTTCTCAAGGGACTGAGCCCTGGGACTGTGGCACTGCCTCAGTTTCCATAAGGAGAAATTTGCAAGTCTTGTTATCATTTTCTTAGTGAATGATGATGCCAGTGGCGGGGGCTGCGCGGGTACAAGAGCTGGTGCATTTGAGCAGATCCTAAGAATTACCTAGAGATGCTCTCTGGGTTGATTGGTGGCCTCCCCAAAACATATCATCGATGGATGAACAGAGAAATGGAATGTGGTCTGTGCACACGGTGGAATATTACTCAGCCGTCAAAAAGGAAGGAGATTCTGACACAGGCCACAACATGGATGGACCGTGAGGCCGTGATGCTCAGTGAAAGAAGCCAGTCACCAAAGGACAAATCCTGTAGGATTTCAGTTGGGCTGATGGAAAAAGGTCTGCAGTTGGATGTGGATTGTACCACAAGCTTCGTGCCACTGGGGTCCTGCGGCCCATCCTGGTGGCCCCTTTGAGTGGGACCTATGGTGACCCCATAGGACTCGCTCTCTGGTGTTGTCCACAAACCTTATGACCCCACAAGCCCTGGGGGATGGCCAGTCCCCATGGAGCCGCCTCTGTCCTCCTGTCATGGCCAGAGGCGTCCTCGGGAGTGAGCTGGGCCCCCGTGTCTTCCCCCGCAGGTAACAAAGTTCAGGTTCTGGGGTGACGGGGGGGTTCCTGCAGGTTCCTTCCCTTCCAGGCAAGGATGGGGGTGCAGAGCGGCCAATGGTTTTCTCCAGGCGTTTCTGCTGTCTGACTTCTGATCTCCCCCGACCCCGGCCCCTTTGCACATCCTTGATCTGGTTGAGGTCTCAGCATCGTGGGACCTACCCCCGTCGCCCGCCCCATTTCCTCTGGAAACTTCCGCACTCGCGGTTCCTGCCACTTTATATGCCTCCATCCACGGCCTTGCTGCCTCAGCTGATAGTGGGGGTGGGAGAAGCCCCCTTTTAATAGTTCATTTTACTGATTAAAAACGGAATTTCCAGATGCCCAAACGCACGTTCGTTTGTGAAAGCTGCCCTTTTGAAGCATGTAGACAGAGAGGGGATTCGTAGCCAGGAACAAAATATTTTATCAACAACGAAATGGAGATAGATAGAAGGTGTCACAGTCTATGGAACACAGCCGAAATATGAAGAGAGTCGGTGTGGCTCTCCGTTCCTGTCCTGGTCATAAATGAAAAGAAAATTACGACCAGGCGCCCAGGGCATGAAGTATAAATTGGGAAGTAGGCGTATGAAAGGAGTAACATGGTGCGGAAATAAAATACCGAGTCGAAAGAACCCAGGAGCCGAAAGCAAAATCAATAATAATTTCTTTGAAGGAAAGGAAAGAATAATGATCCAGCAAGCAATTATTCATCTTTCCTCCCGCAAAAAAAAAAAAAAAAAAAAAAATGCAAGAACAAAGCCAACCCTCCTCATCCAAGCTGCATAGACAAAGTCTGGCTTCAGCTGAGCGATCAAACTTCACTTGCAAAAGAAGCATGCAGGGTTCATTCCCCATCCCTTCGTTGCCGAGCCTCTAGAGAAATTAATTTCGTAGCAGTCGATGGAAGGCAGGAGGCGCTCCGTCTACACCCGAAGCGTGAATTGGACGGACGACAAACCGGATTCCAATCCTCGGCCTGGTTGGCTGGTTCTGGCTGCCCGGCACCCCTGAGATGAGAATGATCCGGTGGTGAGCGATCAGGGATGGATTAGTGATGTCTGCTGTGGCTACGGGGGCGGAAAGGACTGTGTCTCGTGCGTGTGTGCTAATTTCTCGCCCCTTTTTGGGGGGTTGTGTCCGAACCCCAAGAAGCCATAACTCTTTGGCTGGTTCCGGGACATCGTCCCAAGGCTCCGTCACGGCCTGGCCCTTCGTGTGCACTCGGCAAAATAATTTTTTAACGCCCTCCGATGGGTTCTTGCTCCCCGTGGGATTTGTCTTGTCGGGGGGGCGGCGAATGAAAGAACCGATGTCTCAAGCATCCATTCCTTTTCTGTGTTGCAGCCACCAACCCCGCTCCCCCAGCTCACACCTGTCCCCTTACCTGGTCCATACCCCCGCCTCCAAGCTGGCCTCCCAGCTTCCACGTTCTCCCCTCTCTGGCCTGGCCCAGCCTGGAGTCCGGAGGCATGCGTCTGCCTTACCTGCTTCAACCCACACGCGCAGGGTGCCCTTCGTGGCTCCTCCCCGTAGCTGCAGACGTGCACACGGGGTCTCTGCTTCTTGGCCGTTCTCTTCTTCCTCCTGACCATCCAAATCCTCCTCACCCTGGACTTCTGACCTTTCACAGCAGACCCCAAGGGAGCGGTCCTAAAGTCACGTGCCTCCACTTTCCGCTCCCTCAACTCCTTCTGGCTCATCGGTCTCACACGTCGCCCTGCGGTTGGTTTAACGGCGTCACTGATTTCTCTAGCCCTCGGCACGGCCCCTGGCACGTTAGAGGCACGTGAGGAGCACTGGCCCAAAGAACGTGCGGGAGAACATCTCGTAAACTGTGGGATCTCAGTGAATGACAGCCGCTCTGAGGAGGATTGTGATAATGGTGACAGTGATGGTGGTGATGATGATGGTGGTAATGATGGTGGTTGCAGTTGTGATGGTGATGGGGGTGATGGCAGTGGTGGTGATGATGATGGTGGTGGTGGTGATGCTGGTTTTCTTGTGGTGATGATGGTGGTGATGGTGGTGATGGTGATGATGGTGGTGATGGTGATGATGGTGGTTTTATGGTGGTGGTGATGGTAGTGATGATGGTGATGCTGCTGCTGCTGCTGCTGATGATGATGGTGATGATGATAGTCATGTTACCAATGGTGATGATGGTGATGATGGTGATGATGATGGTGATGATGATAGTCATGTTACCAATGGTAATGATGGTGATGATGGTGGTTTTGTGGTGGTGATGGTGGTGCTTTTGTGGTGGTGATGATAGTGGTGGTGATGATGATGGTGGTGGTGATGATGATGTTGGTGGTGCTGATGGTGGTGGTGGTGGTGGTGGTGATGTTGATGATGATGGTTTTGTGGTGATGATGATGGTGGTTTTGTGGTGGTGGTGATAGTGGTGGTGATGATGATGGTGGTGGTGATGATGATGGTGGTGCTGATGGTAATGTGATGATAATGACGGTGATGGTGGTGATGGTAATGGTAATGGTAATGGTGATTATAGTGACGATGACGGTGACAATGACGGTGATGGTGATGATGACGGTGGTGGTGATGGTGATGATGATGATTGTAATAGTGATGATGATGGTGATGGTGATGATGATGGTGGATGTGACAGTGATGGTAATGGTGATGATGATGGTGGTGATGGGGATGATGATGATGATTGTGATGGTGGTGATGATGATGGTGGTGGTGGTGATGGTGATGATGATGATGATGATGATGGTGGTGATGGTGATGATGATGTTGTTGATGGTGATGATGGTAATAGTGATGATGATGATGATGGTAATGGTGATGATGATGCTGGTGTTGATGGTGATTATGAGGAGGGTGATGGTGATGATGATGGCAATGATTACTGCTCTCTTATTCACCATTGTTATTATCACATAAAATCACAACATTTTAGAGCTGATGCCCAGAGATGTTAATGGGCTCCCGGGGGATGCCCAGCTAACTGCTGGCCCTGAATGGCACATTCACGTCTGTCCTTCTACAATATGCTCTTTCATCTGAGCTACAGGAAAGACTCATTAATTCCGTGGCTTCACTGAGCCCTATGTTAGGATCATATTTAATTTAAGATAATTGTCAGAATGAATATCGGGAGAAGCGAATCTGAACTGTCTGTCTGACCTTGGATGCGGTATTTCCTTAATTTTTAAACCTTCTCTCCCGAGTTGAAATTTTGCAACTTTCACTGCAAACTGAGAGCGTGGCCTTTTCCTCTGCCGCTCCCAGAAATGAATTAATTCGTGTTCATATTCATTTTTGCTTGATCCCTTTGTCCCTTGGTGAGTAGGTTTCCGGTAAGAAATTTGACCGAACGTCGCCTTTGTCCCCGGACAATCTTCTCTTCCCTAGAGCGTTGATCGGACACCATCAGAGTCGGAGATGCTTTGTGTTCATCGTAACACAGTCTCTCACGACATCAAACGAGGAATCCCTCGGTCACTTCTCAACTTTCTTAGATGGCAGCTGCCATTGTAGCCCCGCCTCTCCGTTCTCCTTGCGGCTCGAGTTTGCACGTGATAAAATACTTATTTTTTTTAAAGCCCTTTCTCAGTGAAGCCCGTTACGTCCCAGATGACTTCTGTGTGTGGACACGCGGACCCAGAGACAGGACACTTCCCCCACGGAAATGCAAGTCACGGAGAATCGATTTTTCTCTTCCTTCTGTCCAAGAAAGCAACCAGCTGAGGGTTGTAAAGCGATTCGGGGTGGGGAATGATGGGTTCTCTCTCTTTTTCTTTTCTTTTTCTGAGTCCTGTTTCCTCCAAATCCGGATTCTGTGAATCCTAATAAGCACCTACTTTTCTTCGGGAATGTGCCCTGCTGTTATACCCTGGAAAAATCATGGCGTACAGCCTTCCGTGGATAATTCCTGAGGTCCGCTCTTCACTGGGGAGATCTCTGTGGCACTTCCTTGATTTTAGACCGTTCCGGGGTCCCTGAGTCGGATTCTCTGTCATTGCCACCTCCTCCTCCTGGGGCCCTGAAGATGCTGGCCTGGTCCGACATTCTCCTCCCTGCCCATCTTTCCATCGATGCTCACGCCGCCAGACTCACGGGTCCTCCCTTCCTCCAGCCAACCCAACGGCTGTGGTCGCGGGAGCTCCGAGAACCCTTCTGCAAAGGGGGTGGCGGTGGTGTTTCTGAATATTTTAATGAAGCCGGACGCGTCTAGAAGGGCCCACAGGACCTCCGCAGCCATCTTCCAGTCCACGTTCTGCCCTCTGCAGGGGAAGGCGGTGCTGTTGGCCATCCAAGCCATGGGTGACATGAGAACACGTCCCCGTGGAGCTGGCGGCTTCTGAAAAACGCCGCTCCCCAGCCCCCTGCCACCACTCCAGATTCGCACGTCCAGACTCTGAAGCCGGTCGCGCACCCATCACGTTGGAACGTTCTAGAAGGATTCCGTCGCATGGCTGCTGTGCTGTGGTGGCTCCTTCCTGGGGACCCGCCATGCTCTGGCCCATCGCTGGGATGACAAAGACGCTGTGTTAATCAACCCTCACTCTTAGGGACCTTACAGTGAGGTGGTGGTGTGGGGGCGTGGGGTGGGGAAAATACGCTAATACCAATTGGGGTTTTGCCTGTCGCGCCTGTCCCTCATTTAGAGTCATTCTTTGTCTTCTCTGCACGTGGCTTTGAAATTCTCAAATTTGACACCCCCCCCGCCCCCCGATTCCCTGAGTTTGCCCAGAAGCGATGGATGAAGCCAGACCAGGCTGCCTTCCTGGGGTCACTCTCCGTCCCTTGGCGAGACCCCCCCCCCCGCATGAGTGTTTGTGTGTTGGCGTTGCACACTGCCTTCCCCCCAGCTGGCAATATCCATCAAGAGCCGCTTCCCCTCCCTCCATGGCTTCATCTGGGGCCCGGGGCCTTATTGGAGGCTGTGTCTGCCTTCTGGGGTGGGGATCGATCCCGGGCCATAGGTGGGCAGTGAGCGGGCTCCTCACAACCAGACGGCCTTGTAGAGGAGACGTGCATTCAATGCTCACGCCCACCTGGGGGACAGACCGTCCTCACCGTGCTCTCCCAGATTTGAGGACGCGCGTGCCCAGCGTGGCTGTGACTTCTCCCGTTGGCTCTCCGGAAGCCCTGCCTTCGCTTCCCGTTCGTTCTCGTTTACTCTTTCTTGCTGCCCTCCTCATGCGTAACAGCTAAACGTCAGGGGCCCAAACAAGGAACGCAGGAAAACAAAACAACACACCTCGTTTCTGGTAGAGCGTCTATTCCGCTTTTGTGGAAATCAGCTGGCGCTCTCAGAAACGTGTGGATGGACGCCTGATGTAGACACACGCATTCCTTACAGGGTGTGTCAGTGTCCTGGGGCCGCCGTAACACGTTACCCCAAACTAGGGGGCTTAAACCCCCGGGATCCGTCCTCCCCCGTCCTGGAGCCCAGAGTCTGAGGTCAAGGGTCGCAGGGCCACGCTCCCTCCGGAGGCTCCAGGGGAGGGTCCCTCCTGCCTCTTCCGGCGTCCGGGACTCCAGGGTCCCTGGGCTGGTGGCCGCCTCCCTCCCGTCTCTGCCTCCGTCCTCACGGGGCCCGTCTGCATCTGCGTCCAAAATTCCCTCTTCTCGTGAGGACACCAGTGACTGGATTTAAGGCACGCCCTAGCCCTGCGCAACCTCACCTCATCCGAGTGCATCTTCCAGAGAAGCCCACGGGCCCCGGTCCAGGGTGCACGCCTCTGCTCGGGGGGCCAAGTTCAACTGGCTACACCCAACGCCCGGGCCCGAATCGGGATGGCCGTCACATCTCCAGACTCTCGATCTGGACACGTGGGGTCACAGCCTTTTCCCCCCGGCCGCCACGTCCGTCCTCAAGACATCGTCCTATTCGGGTGACAAACGGCAGCCTTGTGGAGGATGCTGGCTCGCATCGCCGTTCCCTCTGACAATTCTCTTTGGTTTGTGACGAGCGCACACACACAACCCTCCAACTTATGACGCCCCAGATGCATTCTGCATTCGGCCCCCCCCCCGCAGGGTCCCCAGAGAATTGACCGCTTCAGCAAGAAAGGAGTCCCAAGGTATCCCCTTTCCGTGGCCGCTTGGCGGTCAAGCCCTGGGGCCCTCAGCTGGAAATTCAGCCTCGACCCCTTTTTGCAGGGTCCTCACAGCCCAGAGACTCTGTCTGGCCACAGACTCTCTGCACAGCTCTTCCTTTAGAGACGTCACGGTGGGATGCGGTGCAGAGGATTTCCCGCTCCTCAGGCAAAGCATTCAAGCTCAACGGACTTTGCAAAGCACTTCTTGCCGTGGGAGGCGAGGAGGGGGCCGGCTCTTTGCAACAGGACGAGTGGGCTGTTGCCATCTGGAGCCAGCCCTGGTCACGGCGAGCTGCATGCCTCTGAAGCCGGCAGAGAGGACCTTGCATTTCTCTCTCGGGGTCCAGAAAGCGCCGGGTGGGGGGCATGGGGAGTGAGCGGGTGCCGTTCTTCAAATGCTTGAGCCGCCAACGACTTGCTTTCCTTGTAGACAGCTGGTGTGCAGAGGGGTTGTTTGCGGGGACTGTCCCCCGTCCCGCTGCTCATTCCTCGGGAGCCTGAGGATGCAAATTGGAGGGTCCGTGTCTGACCTCGTTCTGGATGACCGGGGCCGCGGGGGCATCCCTGAGTCTTAACCCGACTCCTGTGGGGCAGGAGGGGGTTCTTGGCCATCAATCATTTTCAGGAATACAAAAAGGATGGGAGGGTCCTCGCCCTTCCCTCTTTTCCAGGAGCACTAAGGACTGAATATTTGAGGCCCCCAAATCCACCTTTGACCCCCAGTGGGGTGGCATTAGGAGCGGGGCTCCCTGTGGGAGATGATTGGCGGTTCGATGAGGTCAGGAGGGGTGGGCCCCCCGTGACGGGGATGAATCAACTCCCCGAGACAGACCTGATTCAAAGGAAATTCTTCCAAAGGGCGTCTCGTCTGCTCACGTCTTCTTTCTGCACCAGGCGGGTGGTTGTAAGGGTTTCGCACAACCACGGCGTCCGTTGCCTACAGTTCCGACGGAGGCATCACAACCTTCAGACAAAATTCATTTTGCTCTTTCTGCCCCCGCCCTTACGCACCGGCTCTCGGAATGCAACGCTGGCTTGGATCCTTCGGGAGCCGCCGAAGCCAAAGGCTAATAAATTCATGCAAAAGGGGAGCATTTTTCGCTCGGGAGGTGAACAAGGGCTCTCAGAAGGGGTGGTGGGTGGGCCTCGACGGAGGAAAATCAGACCCCACAAAAGCAAAAGGTGGAGTGCTTTCCCGGGGTTTTAGTTTCTGTGGAAGGCGAGTGTGCTTGTCAAAGTATTCTTAAACGGGAAATACACGCAAGAGTTTGATGGACACGAATGATCTTCTGGGTTTCGTAGCAACTATTTGAGTTTCAAGAGGCCTTTAAAATTTTTTATGATGAATATTTTCATATTCATTTATTTCATATATATTTCATGTGTGTAAAATAGAGCGAGAAGGGCTGGCCCGGTGGTGCAGTGATTAAGTTCCCACGCTCCACTTCGGCGGCCCAGGGTTCGAGGGTTCGGATCCCGGTGTGGACCAACACACGGCTCATCAAGCCATGCTTTGGCGGCATCCCACATACAAAATAGAGGAAGATGGGCACAGATGTTAGTTCAGCGGCACTCTTCCTCGGCAAAAAAAAAAAAAAAAAAAAAAAAATCCCCACCATGGAGAGAATGATATAAAGATCCTTGTAGACCTGCCGTGTAGTTTTATCACATCTCAACATTTTGCTAAATTAGTCTCAGGTTGTGTGTTTGCATGTGTGAAATAACACATTTCCGATGCGATGCCCTCCTGTGTGTCCTCTCCAGTGATTGCGTGAGTACGTGAAAAAGTGACGATATATCTCAGGTCAGTGGGAGAAATTTGAAATCTGGTCTTGCATGGTTTACCTGTTCTTTATCTTCCGTTCATTCGCAGGCTGGAGGAGGAAGATGTATTTTTCCCCGTCCTTATTTTCAGTTCCCAAATGATGCTTCCGTTTAAAACTAATTATCGAAGGAAACAGCATCTCTCTCTCTCTTTCTGCCGAAGGAAGTCGTGCTGTGCAAGCCGGCGTCGTGGCGTTAGCAGTTTCTGGTCCTCTCTGAGGCCGGCTCTGCCTTTCCCCAATGGGGTGCCTCTCTCTGAAGCCGGGGTGGGGTCTCGGTGCTTGTAAAACGGCCTCATTCAGACCAGGAATGGGTCCCGGGCATCTTCACCAAACCTCAGAGTTGGCCGTCCGGGGGGCCGAGTTTGACTCTGTGCTCACTCACACTTCACAGAGCCGTACGCTCTATTGAGAACATTGGAAATAAAAATGATGCAGAAATGCAACGGCAGGGAATTATCTTAGCCATTTTTTATTTATTTATTTATTTTTTGAGGAAGATTGGCCCTGAGCTAACTGCTGCCAATCCTCATTTTTTTTTTTTTTTTTTTTTTTGCGGGTGGTGGGCCAGGCCCCTCTTCTTGGGTCACGAGGATCCACCCACTTTCCTCCCCATGACGTGGCCACCTGGAACCGTCTACAGTTCTGGGAGCTCCCGATTTCCCGGATTAAGGATCGTGCCTGTTGGGATTTGTCCATCTCAACCCATTTTGGGGGACAATCCCAGGTCTATCCTCAGAGCTGGGTGGCCCCGGGGGTTTGCTAAAGGTTGGAGGTCGGAAGGTACCATATTCCAGGTGTGTTATGGGGACAAGCTCTTAGGATGAACTCTTTGAACGTATAGGAAGGAAGGAAAAATTGAGGAAAGGAGGATTAAAAAAAACCCCGAAAACTCAGCATGTTGACAGTGCATAGTCTTACGAAAGGTCTACCATCTTTCTCCTGGGATCCTGTTTCTCTTTCTTCTTTCCACACACGGGCAAAGGACCCGTCCCGAATGCTAATAGACCAATCCATCTTAACAGAACAGAATAAGCAAATTTCATTGGTAATGATTCCAGATATTGCAACTTAGCCATTACAAAATGGCCACTTGTTGGGTTTTGGGGATAATGTCAAAGATAATCCCTAATTATCTGAAAAAAAAAAAAATATCCAAATACTGGTCCGTTTTCTGGCTCCACATCTGCACGAGGCTGGATAGCCTTCGACGGAAACAACACGTTGCGACAGACGGAAGGCAGAAGTCGGCGGGAGACCCCGGCTGTCTTCTCGGAGGCCCCACATTTGCAAAAACATGAGACATTTTTTCAGCGTCTTCACTGTCTTTCAATGTCTTCAAGAACCTTCCAGTTGACACCCAGGAACTAGAGGCCATGACTTCAACCTTTGACCTCCAAGGAGGCAGCTGGGTTCTCCTGTCCGCTCTGCAGCCCACCTCTTGCAATGGGCTCAGAGTCTTCGTTCTGGACAAACCCAGTCCCAGCGGGGTCTCCCCATTGACCTCTACACCTGAGCTCCTGCACCGGCAACAAAGCCCGTCGCCCGCCCTGCCCGGAGTCTCTGCATTAGAGGTGGTGCGGGCAAGGCAGCTGGTGCCCTGGAAGGTGCCCAGAGAACGCTCCTGATTAGCATGGCGGGAAGATGCTGGGGTCTCTCGGAGCCGCCATCTCCGTGAGCCGCCATATGCAAAAGGTCTTATTTACACCTGTGGCCATTTTATGTGGCTTTATCCACGGAGGGAGGGGTTCTGTGGTGGTTGGAGATGGCCCTCCAAGGAGGTGTGGCTCGCTGGAGGGGCCCAGAATGTTCTGGAAGAAATAGCTCCACGGAAGACCCCTGGAGGGAGAAGATGGCCGGGTAGAGGGAAGCGCTGGATCCTACGTCACTGGTCCAGAACTGTTGGTTGGGTGTTAAGAAATAACAACGTGGGGGCCGGCCTGGTGGCACAGCAGTTAAGCATGCACGTTCCGCTTTGGCAGCCCGGGGTTCGCCAGTTCAGATCCCGGGTGTGGACATGGCCCCGCTTGGCACGCCATGCTGTGGTAGGCGTCCCACATAGAAAGTAGAGGAAGATGGGCATGGATGTTAGCTCAGGGCCAGTCTTCCTCAGCAAAAAAAAAAGAGGAGGATTGGCAACAGATGTTAGCTCAGGGCTAATCTTCCTCAAAAAAAAAGAAAGAAAGAAAGAACAACGTGGGTGCACATTACAGTCATGCACGGGCATGGAACTTGTTTCACTGGAAGCGTCTGTGATGGGCGCCCGTGAAGGGCTGTGTTGTGTGTGCGTTTCACAGGGAGAAGCTGAGTTCAGCGTACGGGACGTGCATGAAATAGTCGTTTTATTCTCCTTCTTTTCGTGAACCCGTTCTGCGTGGCTCCCCAGAGCGGTGGCGGGCTTCCTGCTCCTGGATGCAATGTGAGTTTTTCTGGAGGGTTAGCTTGGAGATTGACCAGCTGTGAGGTTCGTCCTCCAGCCAACTCCAGGTCCTTCTCTTCTGATTTCCAAGAGATTTCCGTGACGGCGTAGCGGGAAGACGTGCATCTGGGTCGTCATCCTGGGAGCACTCCAGCCTGTGAAGGGCTCTCCCATTTGGTGCGATATCACGGCAGAAAACAAACACACCCCACGTTGGTGTAAGTGGCATTTTTTTTTTTTTTAAGAAGGCAAAACCATGAACCAAAAAAAATCCAGGGAGGGAGAGAGGTGGCGGCGTTTTGCATTTTCTTTTCTTTTTTTTTTTTTTTGCAAACGTCTTACATTTTTGCAAATGTGGGGTTTCCGAGAAGACAGCCGGATCCTCCCGTCGGCTTTTGCATTCAATCTGTTGTTTCTGTTGAAGAAGATCCAACCTCGCGAAGATATTTAGCTGGAAAAAAGAGGAGGGTGTTGATAGCTTTTTTTTTTTTCAGATAATTGTGGATGATCTTTGACCCCATCCCAAAAGCCAACCAGGGGTCATTTCCTAATGGCTAAGTCGCGATGTGGAATCTGGAGTCAAAATCCGTGAAATATTCTTGTTGTGTGCAATGAACATTGATTGGTGGATATATCATCTGGAAAAGACCGTGAGCTCGTGGGTCCTTTGGAAACTACGGGCTCCCCGAGTCATGGAGGTCTTCCAAACGTTGACACATTTCATTCTCCAACATCCTGGAAAAAAACATAAAAAAAAAAAAAAATCACATTTGTTGGTCTAACCGCTGACCTCATCAGAAGAGCCTTCAAGCCTTGGGAAGCTCTCCAGCTCCCGGTGGCAGATACGAGTTTTCCCAAAAACCCTAGTTTTCTCTCGAAAACCTTGCCGCTTAGCCAGCCAGCCGGCGTGCACAGATGCATCATTTTGGCTCCCCCCCCCCCCCGTCGTGTCCCGCAGGGCATTGAAAAATGCGGCTCCTTCAAGGTCAGACAATAATTCAGTTAATTCCTATTGGCTTCCTCGGGGGCGTTTTTAGGTGAAACACGCATTGTGTTTGCTGTCGGGGGCCCAGTGGTGACGCACGCAATATGCATGCTAATGCAACCATCCTTTGCCCCGTGACCCTTCTGCACCGTTCGTGCAGATACCGACGCCGTGCAGAGGGTGCAAACGCTTTTAGGAGGAGGACGTGAATCATTTTGACCTCGTGGCCCCCCCCCCCAAGAGGTGCAGCCCTACTTTGAGGAGGCTGATCTGAGGAGGGGTGAGTTTTGGTTCAACCTCCCCGACACCCATCATGGCGGACAAGCTTTAGAAGGACGGCGCCCTCTGCAGGCCCTAGGAGGGGACCCTCCCTGGAAGGACCCGCCCTTGGGGACTGCTTAGGACACCTTCCGACCGTCTTTCTGTCCTTCCTCTCCCCCAGGCGTTTTGGCTTTTTCGTTTGGTGTCTCCTTCCGTTGGGTAGGTCCCACGATGCTTTGCCTCTCGCCGTCTCACGACTGGATGCGCTGAGAGATGTTTCGTCCATCCTGTCCCGCGCCGTCCCCGGGGTACGTCATTAAACTGGAGGATACTGATCCATGGTCACGTCCGAGGTGGATGCATTGCCCTTGGACCCCATGGCTGGAGTTGCCACTCGTGTGTTGCAATTGGGAAGCCCACTCTTTTTCGTCTCCTCTCCCTTTCTAGATCCATCTTGTCAGACTAAACGCATGGAGGTGCTCGATTTCGATAATCTTCTGCTCCTCCGACTGGGGTTGAGTACCTCATGCTTCAAAGAAAACCCCAATTCGTAAAAGCCACAGGGTAATCTTGAGTGTAAGAACGTGGAAGATGTGGCTCGAAGACCTTGGTCGCCTTCCCTGAAATGTCACCAGGCCATCGGGGACTCCAGAGGGGGCTGTCTGGTTGCCACCCACACTGCCACCCCTCTGCCTGTGC
>NC_091715.1:662500-717500 GCF_041296265.1 Equus caballus | reverse complement strand
CTTCCTGCAGTGGGTCGGCAACCCCAGTGCAGCTGAGACCCTGTGTTCCCTCGTGCTCCACCAGCATAGTCTGCTGACTTTCCGTAGAGAGGACAGAAAAGGGGGCTCCCAAGAGAACATCTTCGCCTTCTTGCCCTCCTTCCTGGCTCCATCTTGTCTCCCACCAGTGGTCATTCTCCTTCCAGATGGCGGGCTATCCACGTGTGCGTCTAACCTGTTGCCCCTCCCTCCTTCCTTATCAACTTATAGGTTGACTTCGGATCCCGCCCACAAGTACTGCTGTGTTTGTTTTGCCACTCGTTCAAGTATCACCCGATTGACGAATGATTCGTTGGGAAGTCCTTATCCTAGGAGTTATTTTGCAGGTTTTTTGAGTAAGCGGAACTTCCACTCATCAGGCTTTCCGATCTTTGTCTTGACTTCCCGTGACGTATTTCCGTCCTGTGCTTGCCCTCAACTTCCTCTCGTGTGCCCGTCATCCATCGTCTCATCGCAGGGCCCTTTCATGGTCCCAAACCCGGCCGACTTAGCTAAGCATTGAAAGCATCCTCGAGTGACAAGGAAACGTCCAGGATGTTCCATTTGCAAGCCGGAGGCTGTGGTCATACCGTTGGCCGTATGTGACCGGGGTCCAATGGGGCCTCCAGTGGCCTCCCCCTGAGCGTGGTCATTCTCCACGTCTTGGTTATTCTCTGGAGCCCGTGAGCTAGAGAGATAATGCCCATCAGATGTCCCTCCCCACAGGCATGAGCTTCACAACTACGTTCAGGTGTCGGTCAATGAACAAATGCATGCAGAAGACGTGGTCTACGCATCCAATGGCGTGTGGTATAGACTGGTTATACTGTCTTGCTTTTCATAACCATATTTTATCATCCTCCGCTTGCCATCGTATGTGCACTAAGGACTTGGAAAACCGACAGTGATCCTCAGCGTTCTTGCACAAATCCGCACTCGGCAGAGTCTGCGAAGCTTAGAAAACCGTCTTGGAGTAATCGCTTCTCTGCTGCTGAAGGAAAAGGAAGCTTCACTTCCTGTCGCTCACTTGTTCAATCAACGTTTATCAAGAAAACAGTCGCCCAAGGTGTAGCCACACGGCAAAGCTTCATTATGCATTCGTACGCACCGGGGCGGCAAGGTTCGGTTCCCAGCGACGCTTGCATTTTGATTCCTAATTAATTCGATGTCGTTATCTCCAATTAAAGACCCAGCTGGGAGGCACGCGTTTGCGAGCGCTCAGCGCTCAGGTGTCTCCGAGTCAGTTTGAACTTTTCTTAAAACGGCATCTCTCGGTCGCCAAGAAATAATGAGCCGCCTGGCCAAAGTCAGCTCTCTCCGTTGGTTTGCAAAAAACTGTTTTTTTAAAAAAAAATAAAACTCCAAGTCGATTCTGGGCGAGCGACCGTTTTCTTTCTTTGCTTGGTTGGCTTCGTCCGCGCCCCGTGGATGGAAGCGAATTCTATCGAATTACCCCGAAATGAAAACCTAAGTGTGTCTTCGAACCGAGCCGTGCTGCTCGCGTGTGAGAATGCGTCATGCGTGTCGGAAGCGTGTGGCGGTGACTTTGCGTGTGTGGCTTCTGCAGCAGGAGCCGTGAGGTGCTCCCTCCGGTGGGTATGGGTTCTGGTGGTCACCCTTTGGAAGATCACCCCGCTGACTCAACAGCCTATTAACAGATTGTAGTAAAATTTAAGTAACCAAATTAATATTGAATACGGGAATATTGCAGTAGGTGCAATTGAAAGCATTTTGACTTTAAAATTATTATTATTTTTTTTGGCCATGCTTCCACGTAAGGGCAATTCGCTACCAATACGAGTTCATAGGTCCAGGCTGCAGGGGAAACCGCCAGGGCGGGGAGACCACAGACCAAACATCCTCTATTTGTCACGGATGCCGGCAGTTCACCCATCCCTGGGCCCCGTTTCTGCAAGAGGCCGTGACGGTCACGGGAAAATCGCAGCTTGCAGCAGGGTTGTTTGAAAATGCAAATAGAACTCGTTTTATGGTGCTTTTGCAGATAGTGCATTTTTCATGAGTCCACCACCAAAAAGATTGGTGCTCGCCGAAGGCTCGGAGGATGGTTAGCAACTTTTAGCAATACCGTATTTTTTTTTTTTTAGCAATAATATATTTTTTAATGAAGGCACGTACGTTGTCTTTTTGGGGCACCATGCTCTTGCACATTGAAGAGACTACGGTACAATCTTTAAAGGCACTGGGAGAGCGACAAATGCACGTGACCCGCTTTATTGCCATCTTGGCTGGAACCAACCTGCCGTATCTCCAAGGCGTGCCGGTATGGGATTGCTTATTATTCGGGTATGGCGAGGCCCCAGGAGTGGTAGTCCCTCCACGGCCAGCAAGACCTTAGATGTCAACGCATCAAAAATGCGGAAAATAAAAGACAGAGAAAAGACGAAGGTGGGGACGTTGGAGACGGTGGGACGCCGACGGATCTGGGGTATCGTTTGAATTTTCCACAACGGGAGACAGACCGTTACCATTATGTGGCGAAATAGGTCGTTCAGTTAAGGACCTTGGAAGCTGGAGTGTCTCTTGGATTTTCTCCCCGGACCCTCAGTGCCATCACGTGTATCCTTATAAAACAGGAACAGAGGGAATTTTGAGGGAGACACAGAGGAACGGCCCCGTGAGGACGGGAGGGAGGCGGCCACCAGCCCAGGGACGCCTGGAGCCCCGGACGCTGCAAGAGGCAGGAGGGACCCTCCCCTGGAGCCTCCGGAGGGAGCGCGGCCCTGCGACCCTTGACCTCACGCTCTGGTCTCCAGGATGGAGAAGGGATGAATTCTTGAAATGACAATTCTCAGGCCCCACTCCAGCCCTGTGGAGGGACAACCTCTGAGCTCCGCCCCAAATCTGCATTTCCACGAACCCTTCCCGGCGACCCGATACGCCCTACCGTTGCAGACCCCACAGCCTCCTACGTGTCCCCACAGGGAGAAGAGACTGTCTATTGACCGCAGTCGGTGTTGGGTCCACCGGAGACCGTGGCTCTGTGGCACCTGATCAATTAATCCAGCGGAAAAACGGAGAGCTGGTCTGAACCCCCAGGCGCGTATTCCCTCCTCCTTTCTCATCTTCTTCCTCTGGCAGCACAACCTGCTTTTGTTTCCTCGGAGGCAATTAAACCCGTTGCTGGATAAACGTCCCCACAGACGTCAGACCGAATAATAAGGATGCTTTTTAGAAAGAAGACCCACGGGGGAGCGTGCACAAGGGAGACGGTGACGGAGGCTCGGCGTGTCCTGAATATTCGACCCTCAGACTGAAGCTTCAATCCCGTGAAAATCCCGGCGTAGTTGACGACGGCCGTTCCTGGGCGGCCGGTTGTCCGGAGTGTTTTCGGAATGGGATGTGTGAGCGTGTGTGCACACTCGGGTGCAGGAAAGGATTGAATTTGCCAAGATTAACTCCTGGGCGGTCACCCCTGAGCTCTCGGGATATCCTGTCTGATTGGGGGTGCCTCAGTTTACCTGGCGGCCTTGGGACGTGCCCAGTAGTCTACGCCAACGATGTGATTTATGGCGAGGGTCTTGGGCCATGTGGTATCCATTGGCTTGACCTCGGGAAGAAGTGCAGACTAAGGTGCGCCTTGCAGGTGGTCCGTCCCGCATGGCCCGACCAACCCCCCAATAGAAACCCTGGGCCTCGGGGCCCAGGCGGGCCTCCACGGTTAGCAAGGCTCCACGAGTGTATGTGTGACATCGTCGCCGGGAGGATTAAGCACCTCCTTCCTCCAGTTCACACCCAGAGTTTCCCACATTTCCTCCCTCTGGTTGCCTTCCATATCTACACTTCGGGAGTCAAGATGGCGCTCTCTTAGCTCGTTGTGTGCAAACTGCCTCTTGCCCTTGGGTTGTTTGGAGCTTTGGGATCCGTTGTGGTTGGACGGATGCATGGTCCCAACCACAGCGTTTTCTCTGTGAGGACAGGCATTGCGAGCTGGTTGCTGTGTGGTCCGTGGATTACCCAGGATGTGTGTGTGTGTGTTTTTTTTTTTTTTTTTTTTTTGGTCTAAGGTGGGTGTAAGGCATGGGCTGAGTGAATTAGAGGAAAACAAAACTCAAGGAAGCATCCTTGGGGGTCTGGAATTGGAAGGTCACGTTAACATCCTTCCAAGGGTGAAATGTCAGGAATTGGTGTCAGTGGACGTAACAAAGGAATGATCGGATCGTATAATCGGCGCTTTATATCTACGTTGACTTTCCCAATGATGCAGACAGCGACGTGAGAGGCAGTCAAGGCAGGCGGGGCTGAGTCTCGCTTTCAGTAGCTTCCCCGTCCCTAAGTGGTTTTCCAAAGATGAGGAGTGTGTACGGGTATCTGCCTGTCCATCCCGGTCAATGTTGGTGACTGGGACAAGCCGAGCGAGGTGTCCACAGCCTCAGTTGGCAACCAGTGCTTGTAGCGCCGCTCAGAACTGGACCTCCACTAGCCTCCTTGTCCTCACCGCCATCTTGTTGGCCACGGGTCCAGCCTTGGACACTCAGGTGTGCCTCAGTGCTGCTAGAACAGGAGAGCTAGAGGGGAGACCAATATGGCGCTCGGCCCATGAGACCCAAAGGCCTCATGGGAGCTGCGAGTCATGGCCCCGTCTTCAATGAAATGATTTCCGGATTCCTCCAACAAGGCCTTCTCAGGGAGCCCGTGGTCCTTTGCGTCGACCGTTGTCATGAGCTATTAGAACCCACCGTACGTGGCTCAGGCGCCTGTGAGTCACCACCATGTGTCGCTTACCTAAAGACTTTGAGTCCGAAAATCCGTTTTGATAGGATTGGCTCACCCCCCCGAACCCATCCACACGTATTTCCCTTGGAGTCACGACCCCGGGAGACGTGAGGCATTGTTTATTCCGACTTTGGGTTTCTTGAAGCGTGTCCCCGAGGTCAACACCACGGATGGATGTGGCGACAGCTGCGGACGTCGTCAGAATCAGTCACCGTGAGGCGCCTTCCTCGCCTCAAGTCTTGACGTCCTCGTGCTCCTGTATTTGTGGCGCGGCCGTAAATCGGGGAAGCCAAAGTCTACGCCCGTGTGACAGTGATGGACGTTCTTATGACACTAGGTGTTTGAGGTGATTACAGCCCTTCCGTGCGGGGATCGCCAAAGAGCTTTATGGGCTCGTGCCAGCCCTAAAAGAAGAAGGCGGTATCCCGCCCTGCAGATGAGAATCGCCGCTATGGGGGTGAATGTTTGCCCCTCCAAAATTCACATGTGGAAGCTCTGAACCCCCCCCCCAATGAGGTGCCATTAGAAGATAGAGCCTTTGGGGAGTGATTAGGGTTAGAGAAGGTCGTGAGAGTGGGGCCCCCATGATGGGATTTGTGTCCCGATAGGAAGAAGAAGAGACACCAGGGTTTTCTCTCTCTCTCTCTCCATCACGTGATGACGAGGCAAGATGGCGGCCATCTACAAGCCAGGAATCGGGGTCTTAGCAGAACCCAACCCCGTTGGCATCCTGACCTCAGACTTCCAGCCTCCAGAACGGAGGGACAATTAATGTCAGATGTTTAAGCATCTCATTGGGTGGTACTTGGTCTCAGCACCTGACTGGTACGACGACCCCAAAGCTACCTGCCCATGGTGACCCAAACCATGGGATGGGGAAGTCAGCCGTCAACCTCCAAAGTCTGAATAATGGAGTTATTCTGCCCCATGTTGACGCACCACATCCTCCAGGGAAGAAGGGCCTGGATTTGCATTGGTGCATTTGAGAACCTCCATGGATCCTCTTGAAACCCTAGTGAGGGGAGAGCCCTTGCCGGTGATGCCTTGTCTCCAACCTTAGCGTTTACGATTCTCCAAACAGAGATGAGGACCCTCCCAGGAGACTCAGACCAGCAAGAAGCACGTGTGTCAATCGGAGAAGAGAGGCGATGGTTAATGAATTTCGGAAAGAGGGGTCTTCCAGCGTCTACCCTGACAACAGTGAGAGCTCGGAAGGTGTCACCCCGGTCCTCACAACGAGAAACAAAGGTGAGGAGACTGAAAATCAACAACTCTTCTTACGTCCCTCGGAGAATCGAGGTCACGGGGCACCCCGCTGCCCCGAAAACTGGACAGACACACAGGTCGATCGAGAGACAGTCATCATCTACCAGGAGGAGGAGCTCCCGATGGAGCCGGCCAATGGTGGGCACACTGACGGGTAACTGATGGACTTCTGGAGGCCAAGTGTGGACCAGTCTGAGCAGATTGGAGAAACATGGCCTTTGGGAGTACGCTCAGAGACTGCCTTTCTCGTCCTGCCCTCCAGGGAAGCTGTTTGACCGTGCCCAACCAACCCCACGGGGCAGGAAACACTCACTCCCAGCCCCCTCTGTCCTTCCTGAATTTGGAAAATCCTTTCGGTGAGTAAGAGTGATGGCGTTGGCTCAACGGTTCCATCCAGGGACTGGCAAAGCCGTGTGGGTGAAGTCTGGGGTCCGAGGAGCGTCCCCTTGTTCTCAGGCTACTTGCTGTCCCCGTCATCTGCCCGGACGTCCTCACGGTGTGGGTCACTGGTCCCAAGGATGACCAGCCCAGACCTTCTGTTTGCGGGAACCCGGGTGTGGGACATTCTCGGCACGGGGATCTCACCATCCACGGGAATTATGGGCTCATTGGGTCCCCCCCCCAATTCGCAGCTTGGGGTCCTGATGACCCCCAGGGCCTCCGGATGTGGCTGTGTGTGGAGACGGGTCTTTAAGGAGGGGATGGAGGTGAAATGAGGTCATGAGGGCGGGTCCTGATGCAACAGGATTGGGGTCCTGATGAGAAGAGGAGATGAGGACACAGATACGCACAGAGGGACGACCACGTGAGGACACGGGGAGAAGACACGTCTACACGGCAAGGAGGGAGGCCTCAGGAGGGACCAGCCCTGCCCACACCTGGATCTCAGACGTCCAGCCTCCAGGACGGGGAGACCATCAACGTCTGTTGTGTAAGCCGCCCTGTCTGGGGCATTTGTTATTTCATCCTGAGCAACCTAACAGAACAGGAAATGCACCACGGCGTCCTTATCCGAAGGACACTCTTGCTATAATGATCACCATCTGAGTACCTGGAAATGGCGAGAATGAAGAAATTCAGATAGGCTGAGGGCACACAGAAAAGACGCACGAGAAAGCTGAGTGAATGGAACCAAACGTTAGGACAAATGAGAACCTTGTCATTGTGTCCCTTAAAAGAGCTGACAGATCCTTATAATAAAATAAGGGCTTCCTTGAAATTAAGCTCTAAAATGATCACCAGGACTCTTTTTTTGTTTTTTTTTTTTCCTTAAATGAGAGAATCCTTTGTAAGTGGCCTGCACGTTGTTGGCTGTTTGGATCGGAGCCTGTTGGGTAGATGTCAGAAGATGACAGTGCTAGAGCTCTTGCTATTGCTGGAGTCTCAAGCCAAACACTTATTCTAGGCAGATCGTGGAGTTATTTTAACGTCCCGATAAAATGTTTTTTGCTGTTTCCAATATTCATAAAACTACCAGAAATAATATACGTTCTTTGCTTTTTTCAAATGTCCGGGACACGACCCTGAAAAAGGGTTCAGATTCGCTAATATTCTCATCGCTATTTTGTCTTATTGCTGCATTAATCGAATGCTTATATGAATTAGTATTATATTAATGCCATTTATTAATGCAATGAATTAATGCAATGCTTATATTATATTCAAGATATTTGGAGGACGTGACTGCGCTCGCAGAGATGGTATCAAGCGCACATCTCAGCCGGGGGGGGGTCTGTGTTGTGCGTGGCACAGAGCGGGCTGCACGCCGCTGAAGACCTTCCGCGTTAGCTTGGGGCAAAACCCACCTTAGTCCCGTTGCTGTGGCCGGACTTTCCTGTCGTCTACAGGAATGTCTCGGTTGCGTGTTCTGCAGAAGGAAAGTGTTTCTTGAAAATAAGAAAAATGAGAAAGACTCGTCGAAGACAGTCCCGGGTGTAAAAGAAGTCCGCCGTCGGGCGAAATTCCCATCGTTTGGAGAAAGACAAAACACGTTTTGTGTCCTGACGTTGCGTTGTTTGCCCGCGTGTCGGTGGAGAGGGGTCATAGCGGAAAACAAATCCAAACTAAAGTGACGTGAGTTCCTCTTCTCAGATCGGTAAAAACACTGAGACCGATCACGGAAACTATCGTCTATTCCTGTTTGTAGGAAATAAGCCCGAGGATGTTCCGAGTGCAACCATGGTCCACCGTGGATGATATGTATGAAGGTGGCGCAGTCTGCGGTTTCCCACGGTGCCCAAAGGATTTAAAAAATACTGAGCTATTTAGAATGATTCGTTGTGTCTCCTGTCTCTGAAAACTTGAGCATCATTCATGGGGCAAGTCAACTCATTTAGGGGCTCACAGAGGGTAGAGTATTTTCAGGAGAAACTATTTAAGGAGAGGCAGGTAGGCGGAATGATAAGATGAAATGTGAGTTTGTGTTGACGGGAAGCTGGGTATGTGGTTCACGCACTAGAATGTGCAGACAGTGACTGAGACGGGAATGTTGTATGGGACGGGGGATGGAGTGGCCATCCGCCTCGAGTAGTGCCAAGTCATTGCTTTGGAATGAGACGGAGCAGCCAAGCCACTGAGTGGGAGTGGGGTAGAGTCGCCATATGCATTGAGCAGTGCCAAGTTATTCAGTGGGAGTGGGGTGGAGCTACCGTGTGCATTGGGCATTGCTAAGTCATTGAATGGGAGTGGGATGGACCCGCCCTATGCATTGAGCAGCACCAAGTCTTTGGATGGGAGTGGAATAGAGCCACCATATGGATTGAGCAGCAACAAGTCTTTGGATGGGAGTGGAATAGAGCCACCATATGGATTGAGCAGCAACAAGTCATTAAATGGGAATGGGGTAAAGCCGCCATATGCATTTGGAAGTGACAAGCCGTTGGATGGGAGTGGGATGGACCCGCCATATGCGTTGAGCAGTACCAAGTCACTGAATGGGAATGGGATGGAGCTGCCATATGCATTGAGGAGTACCAGGTCATTGAATGGGAATGAGATAGAACCACCATATGTATTGGACAGTACCAAGTCACTGTATGGCATAGGACTAACATATGCATTGGGAAGTACGAAGTCATTGAATGGGAGTGGGATAGAGCCGCCATATGTATTGAGCAGCAACAAGTCATTGAATGGGAGTGGGGTAGAGCCGCCATATGCATTAAGCAGCAACAAGTCATTGAATGGGAGTGGGGTAGAGCCGCCATATGCATTGAGCAGCAACAAGTCATCAGTTGGGAGTGGGGTAGAGCCGCCATATGTATTAAGCAGCACCAAGTCGTTGGATGGGAACAGGAGTAGAACCACCATAGGCATTGGGAAGCCCCAGGTAGCATGGACCCTGGCACACATTCCTAGGCAGGGGCCGTGAAAGTGGAGCTTCTACAGTCTTCTAATCCTATTTATGACGGAATTGGGTGAGCGGGAGGGTGAAGAAACAGCTGGTCAACCCACGGGGAGAGTCCGGTGAACGCCATCCTGCCTGCGATGGCCACTTCTGAGCCAGCCAACAAGTCACATTTTAAGTCTTCGGGAGGGTTCCTGAAACCCTCTACTGAGCGTGTATTTTGCACGCTTACGTTTATCGTGACAAACGGCGACCACACAATGGCAGCGGCACCCCCGGTTGATTGGGATCCGTACCTACTTTAGACCTGATAGTGCAACTTTCTCCTGCTGGAGCGGTGTAGACGGAACCCCCAAAGAAGGCAGCCTTGGTGCCCAACCTCTCCGGGATGGGCACTTTGCAAAAGGCGGCCTCAGGACTCCTGCCCCGTGATGGACAACGGTTTACACGGCTTGTGTCACCCCCCCCCTTCGGTGGAGCTGGGACCTCGGAACGTGGTGGGGCGGCACTCTCGAGATTAGGTCGTGCTATATGGCCGAGGCGAAGGGACCTTGCGGGTGTATTTAAGGTCTGTCTGGCGCCTTGGGTTTCAGCCCTTGTGGGACCCTGAGCCGAGGACCCAGCTCACCCCCACCCAGTCTTCTGACTGAAAGAACCCAGAGGTCATGAACGGGTGTTGTCGTAAGCCAACCCATTTGGGATGGTCTGCGACACGGCGTGGCTGGCTCCTACGCACGGCTCTTCCAGCCGGCGACCCACGGCCGAGGGAGGAGGGTCCTGCAGGCACTGGGTCCGAGCTTTCAATGCTGCTGTCTACACCCGAGTAACCGCAGTCACCCTTTTTTACTCTCTTCTTTGGTCGCTTCAACATCTTTAGATCCCCCGTGGAAGCGGGATCGCACCGGATTTGTGTTTTTATAGCCGACTGACTTCACTGAGCCCAGTGCCCTCCAGCTCCGTCTCTGTGGTCATTTTTATCCTGGCTGCGTAATATTCCATCGTGTGGATGGACCCCCCGCCATCTTTATCTGCTCGTCTGTCGACGGACCCTCTGGGCTGATTCCATTTCTTGGCTGTTGTGAATAACGCTGCGGTCAACAGGGGGGTGCCGAGATTTCCTCAAGATCCGGATTCCGTTTAAATCCCCCGAAGTAGGATGGATGGGTCGCATGGTCGTTCTGTTTTTAAGTTTTGGAGAAACCCACCATGCTGGTTTCCCTCCTGGCCGTAGCCATCTCTGTTCCCACCCACCATGCACACGGGCTCTACGAAGAGCTTGAAAACCATTTATTAGGAAACCATGAGAAGTCTGGGTCCACGCAACACGCAGAGTGTCTCGCCGCCGGTGGCCTCGATGGGTGGATTCCGAGTCATCGTTTTTTTCCTTAATTTAAAATGCTTTTGGGGGCATCTGCTCTCTGTCTTGGGGTTGGAGCAAGTGTGTCCTCCTTTTCGCTTCCTTTTCCTCAGATCCGTGGTGGGCCCTCAGGATGGGCTCTGAGCGCAGCCTGCCCTTCCAGGAAAAGCGCCGAGCTCCAGAGGCCGCCCGGAAATACAGCCCCGGTGTTGGGGAGGCACGGAAGGGCACTCAGCGTCCACCCAGGAAAATGAAAGTGGGCGTTAGTTCATTCAAGTTTGTCGCTCTGTGTCAGAGATCTCTCTCTCTGTCCCTGTCTCTTCATCTCTCTTGTGTCTCTTGATCTCTCTGACTCTCTTTATCTCTCTGACTCTCTGTCTCTATCTCTCCATCTGTCTCTGTCTCTCTGACTCTCTTTATCTCTGTCTCTGTCTCTGTCTCTCTACCTTTCTGACTCTGATCATCTCTCTGACTCTTTCTCTGTCTCTCTTTCTCTCTCTGACTCTCTGTCTCTATCTCTCCATCTATCTCTGTCTCTCTGACTCTCTTTATCTCTTGCTCTCTGTCTCTATCTCTCCATCTGTCTCTGTCTCTTTCTCTGACTCTCTCTCTCTGACTCTCTTTATCTCTCACTCTCTGTCTCTATCTCTCCATCTATCTCTGTCTCTCTCTCTGACTCTCTTTATCTCTCTGACTCTGTCTCTGTCTCTCTACCTCTCTGACTCTTTATCTCTCTGACTGTCTATGTCTCTCTCTGACTCTTTATCTCTCTGACTCTCTGTCTCTATCTCTCCATCTATCTCTGTCTCTCTGACTCTTTATCTCTCTGACTCTGTGTCTGTCTCTCCATCTGTCTCTCTCTCTCTGACTCTCTATCTCTCTGACTCTGTGTCTCTCTCTCCATCTATCTCTGTCTCTCTCTGACTCTCTTTATCTCTCTGACTCTCTGTCTCTATCTCTCCATCTATCTCTGTCTCTCTGTCTCTCTGTCTCTCTGACTCTCTGTCTCTCTATCTCTCTCTGACTCTGTATCTCTCCGACTCTCTCTCTGTCTCTGTCTCTCTCTCCCTCTTGGGGCTCACTCCTCGTCCTCCGGTCTGCGCCCCTGGCCGTCTGCTGGGCTCCTGTCTTTGCTGGTCCGGACGACTGGTCTACCCGCTATTGCCCCGTCGCCTGCACGGCACAGAGTCTCTGTCTCGTCTCCTGGGGGTCCGAGCATGGCTCTCAGAACACTATAATTTCCATTTCTCTCATTTTCCGGATGGACGAGCAGGTGCCATTACAGCCCTCCAGGGAAAATGCAAAACGTCACCTACGCCTCCCTTGCTGGTGTCCCCGGGGGAATGGTGGTGGGGGCGGCGAATGCACAGTGTGTCTGTCCATTAAAAACATGCACAACGAGGTTGTTTTTTTTCTTTTTTTTTTTTGGACCCTTGGATTCAACCAACAGAAAATGACTGTCGATTTTTTTTTATTATTTTTCAGTTTACAAACACGCTCAGTGTCTGAACGTGTCTTGTGGCCAATGGCTAACCAGACAGGTCCCGGGATGGCGCCCGTCTGTGGACCACACTCCCGGGGGTTGGGGGCCGGGGTGGGGGGGACTCTGATCTGGGAGCACGTCCAGCCCGCCCTCCTTATTTCTCTGGAAGGGGACTATTTGAAAATGCACACGCCCCTGTCCTCAGCGGCTTCATTCTCCACGCCAGTTATCTTAAAAACGTCCTATCCAACTGCGGACGGGAGCTGTGCTCCCCTCTGGTTCTGGGGTCCCGGGACCACCGACGTCGAGGCGGGCATGTCCCCCAAAAAACTGGGTCCGGAGACCCCAAGCCATCCTTCCGCAAAGCCGGAGGAAGGACGGAGCCAACCGCCCTCAGCTCTGGAGGGCCGTGTGGTCTGAGGTCCTCTCTGACCCTCAGGCTCTTCTTCTGGGCTCACGAGGTTGTCGGACAGATTCAGGTGGTGGGTGCGAGGTTCTGACTTTGCCTGTTCTGGCCGTTGGCCGGGGTCGGGGGGGGGGGCTGCTCTCAGCTCCCAGAAGCTGCCCTTTGAGGGTCTTGGCCCCATGGGTGTCTGACAAGATGGCGGCTCGCTTCTTCCAGGCCAATGGAAGGAGCCCTCTCCGTCGGGTCTGCTAACGAGAGGGCGGGTGATATAACGAAGTGGAGTCATGGGAGTGGCGTCCCATCGTCCTTGCCGTCTAAGGACCCTAATCCAGGGGCCGCCACCCCGACCTCTTTGCCATATGCCGTTGACTAGCGGCAACTCATAGGTCCCAACTGCGCTCAAGGATTGGGGATCATTGAGGGTCTTCCTAGGGTACGCCCCCCACGTTGGTCCTTCCCTATCTTTCTGAGGCAATAGGGGCACCCGTGACCGTGTCTACACCTCCTGTCGCGGTGTCGGTGGTGGGTTGGAAGATAACCGGGCGTTTCCTCTCCGTTCGCAGTGGAGTTTCTATACTGCGATCTGGCGTCTATGCAGTCGATCCGGCAGTTCGTGCAGAAGTTCCAGAGAAAGAGGATCCCTCTCCACGTCCTGGTCAATAACGGTGAGTTCTGGGGGGCGGGGGGGACCCACACGTTGATTCTGACGTGGACACGAACCCCCCCAGCCTTCCCGTGAGAGACGTCGTGCCTCGGGACAGCGGGATTCCCGGGGGAAATCCGTGAGTCTGCGTGCCCTTTGCGGCCACCGCTTTGGTGCCGTGACGCGTTGGGCTTTCGTTCTTGGCGTGATCGACTTTCGGACGTCGCTTGGCAAGGACGGTGCGATCATACATCGTGAGGACTCCATGCTTTGACCGGTGTGCTTGGGCTTCCCTTGGACGAGCGTTTATCCGTGTGATAATGGATTAGAATTCCAATAGGATCAATCATGGCGGGCAGAGAGGAGCTGTGAACATGGTGGACATGCTGTCGGGCGATCGATCTGATTTCCTCGTTAGACTTAACACCCTCAGAGATTACTAACCGGGGCCGTTCATCACACAGCAATCGGGCAGTGACAGCGCGGAAGTGATCTTATGTCTTTGGGGACGTTATTCCGTCTACACATGGGGACGAGGACGTGGGCGTCTTTGGGGACATCATTCTGTCTACACACGGGAATCAGGACGCGGACGTCTTTGGGGACGTTACTCTGTCCACACACGGGGACGAGGACGTGGGCGTCTTTGGGGACGTCATTCTGTCTACACAAGGGGACAAGGACGTGGGCGTCTTTGGGGACGTTCTTCTGTCTACACACGGGGACGAGGACGTGGGCGTCTTTGGGGACGTTCTTCTGTCTACACACGGGGACAAGGAGGTGGGCGTCTTTGGGGATGTTCTTCTGTCTACACACGGGGACGAGGACGTGGGCGTCTTTGGGGACGTCATTCTGTCTACACATGGGGACGAGGACGTGGGCGTCTTTGGGGACGTCATTCTGTCTACACATGGGGACGAGGACGTGGGCGTCTTTGGGGACGTCATTCTGTCTACACAAGGGGACAAGGACGTGGGCGTCTTTGGGGACGTCATTCTGTCTACACAAGGGGACAAGGACGTGGGCGTCTTTGGGGACATTCTTCTGTCTACACACGGGGACGAGGACGTGGGCGTCTTTGGGGACGTCATTCTGTCTACACACGGGGACGAGGACGTGGGCGTCTTTGGGGACATCATTCTGTCTACACACGGGGACGAGGACGTGGACGTCTTTACGGACGTTATTCCGTCTACACACGGGGACGAGTCCCGTTTTTGCAGGCTGACTTCCTGCAACAACATTTCGTGCTCTGCTCCTACTGTGTGCTTTTGGTCTCGGTCTTTGCCGTGACAGCCAGGCCGTGGCTGCCGTTGGGTCCACGGGGCCTTTTGTGGCCGACTGAGGACAGGTCCGCTCAGTCCCTGTGGGGTCCGAGGATGTGACAGCCTCTGTGTCGGTTCCGGCAGAAGCTTTGAGCCAAGGAGACATGCCCAGGGCTGGACGTTGCATTTGTGCGCATAATGGACGCCTACTGTCTACTCCCCACGGCGTCTCTTCCATCGGGCGGGATGGCGGCCTGATAGATACGCCCAAGAAGACATCCCGTGGTGCCCGGTGCGGGTGGGCGGCTGCAGGTGGGACCAGGAGCATGCGGTCAGGACAGACCTGGGCGCTGGATGGCGGCCGGGGTCAGATTTACCGAAAGTGCAGGATTTCCGCATTTATCCGCTCACCCCGCCAAGGCCGTTGGTCCAAAGGAGTCGGGTTCATGGGCCCAACGCCTGCGACCCAGTCGCGCGCGGCGAGCGTCATGGAAAAAAACCAGCCCAGCCGTGGGCTCCGCCAAAAGCTCCCTTCCAACAGCCAACGGAAAGCTACACGCTGTGTGGGCGTGGTGTTTTTTCTTTTTTTCCTATTTCCTTTTTTTTATCCTTAAAAAGAGAGCCATCCAGATTTTGCAAATGTTGAGCCCCACGGGGCGTTTGAAATCATTTCGCGTCTGCCAGCGAGCGTGACGAAAAGCGACGCAGACCGACCGACTCTTTCGGGCGGTTGGGGGAAGCTCGTGCGCGAGGCTGACGATCCGATCGTCCGACGCCAGTGTAGACGACGGTAGGCCTCTTCCGGACGGAGCCGGCTCCGGATTTATGGTTTATTCCCGTCCAGTCAACCGTTGTATATTGACCCGGCTGCCCAGCCCCGGCTCTGCATGCTGACAGACTTGCAATAACCGCACGGGATTTATATTTTCATCCCTGGAGGACTTCCCCCCGTGACTCTAATGGGTGAATTTCCCAAGATCAAAAAGTACAAGAAATTATGTTTTCAGCCCCCAAAAAAAAAAGTGTCAGCGGTGACCCTGGGAAAAATAACCGGTGCGTGATGGGTTTCCCTGTAACAGGAGCTTCCAGGAAGCGGGTTGAAAACCACAGCGGTTTTCCAATGACCCAGATGCTCCAGAAGCGTTGGGCCCAGGAGCTCTCAGAAGAGTCGGGCGCTGAAAATCCACCGGCTTCCAGGGTCCCCGATTTTGCATATGGCGGATCCCAGTGGGTGGTTGCGGGTTTCGGTCGAGGATCTGGTCTTTTTGCCGTGATCCTGGGGCGCGGGATGGGCGATGGGAGTCGGCCCTCGGGGATGACAGAGAGGAAGTCACCCAGGAACGGAAATGTGGGCAATATGGCGACTGAGCGTGATGTTCGAACCCGCCTCCGGGATGCTGTCGCCAGTGTTTTCTCTACTGAATCCAGACTTAATTTGGACACGCTGATCAGCCCCTTTGATTTCGACATTGGGATCGGCCCACGGAGCGACGGTGGGTTCGCCACCCTCTGAGCGCTCCACCCCATACCCGTGTCCCACTAGATGGATGAGTATTGGGGTTCCTTGCCACCCGCCCCCCACCAAGACTTGCCTCACATCACAGATATTCATTCATCAACACATTTTTCCGGCAATCCTCCCCCAAGACACGCGGACTACCCTTTCCCTACTCACGTTTGACAGGTGGATGCGGAACCCTCATGGCCCTTCCGGAACGTTCCATCCTCCTTCCTTCGCATTTTTTTGCGTTCCTCTCTTGACGGCCTCGGTGGCCACCTTCCCGAGGTCTTCGGTTTCGCGTTCTCTGGGGTCAACAGACTCAAAACTTTGGCTCCAAAGGTCGATTTGGCGGTCGGTCCTCAGACGGCGGGATGGCGGCCAGAGTGGACGCAAACGTTCCTCCTGTTGTGCAGTTCGACCTTCGCCCAGCTGGAATGCGCCCCGTCCTTCTCTCTGCGCGTCTCTGTGTGTCTCTGAGCGGTCCTGTCCCCCCCCGCCCCAGCTAAACAGTGGCTTCACGTTGGGTTGTCTTGTCCGTCATCGCCGGGAAATGCGTCATAGGGACGGAGCGGATGGAGTATTTTCAGCCTGAGGGAGAGTGGGCTGCGGTCGTCCTTCAACCCCTGGGACCCCCGTGAAAATGCACACGGACGAGTGTAGGCCTCGAATGCCAAGCAGGTGGAATCCGAACTCACTTCCGTGTGCCCAGAGCTGGCTGACCCGTCTGCTGGCTGTTTTCTCTGCCGCCAACGTACGGGGACGCAAGGACCATCGCGAGGAAGGGACAAACCGGCAACAACAGCCATTCCTCTGATAACAGCTTCTCCTGAACTCACCAGACTGCAGTCCTAGGAGCTCACGGGGGGTTAACACACCCCACAAATTCAGCCAGCGGTCCTCGATTCCCCATCACACGGGGGATTTTCCGGCAAAATTTTGTCGCTCAGCAGACGGTGTGGAGCGGCTGCCCATTGGTCCCACAAGACAAGACTCTCTACTTGGAATTTATCGTTTGGGCATGTGCTCGTATCCCACCGTCTCCTGCTGCGTCACACACCACCCCCCCCAATCCTCCTGGCTCACCCCATTTTGTCTTGCGTGCCCTTTGGGGGCACGGGCATCGGGACCCTTCGAGCCCTGGGTGTCACGCGGTTGCAGCTGAGGCCACCATCATCCAACGGCTCAAGGGGGCCGGACCTCCAGGATGGCTCCCTCTCGAGGTGGGACGTTGGGGTTTGTTTCCCCGTTGCCCGGGCTCACGGCTTGAAGGGTCAACCCAATGGACCCTGACGTGTGGTCGCCCCGCAACAGGCGGTCTCAGGGGCTCCAGCCTCCTTATTCCATGAAGCCGGCTCTTCCCGGAGCCGCTTCTTCTTGCGCTTCTCCCGTCTTCTTGTTGCTCCCTCTGGAGCCCCGACTCCCGCATGCCTGCTCCTCTTCCTGCATTTTCTGTGAAAACAGCAATAAGAAGCATCGGCGTTTATCTTTTAAATGTTACCCCCTGCTGCATCAAAGCGCTGCACCCGTGCTGGGGTCACACATCTGCACCCCAAGAACCTCGCAAGGGAGAAAGCTGCATTGGCGCCGGGGGGAGGTGTGGGGTGGGGTAACCACAAGGTGCGTCCTGCATGGGCCCCCGGGGCTGACGGGGCCTGCAGTTGGGGTCCGTGTCTCCAGGGAGGGACCTCTCAATCCAGCTGGAAAACGTGTCTACACATCCACATGCGCGAATGCACCCACGTAGAAGATCGCGTATGGAAATGCATGCACAGGCACAGACAGATATAAACACCCGTACATCCACAAATACATGGAAAATACAGACATGCACCGTCATACGTGGCTGAGCAATGGGGATGCATTCTGCAAAAAGCATCGTGAGGCCGTTCCGTTGCTGTGCGAACATCGTGGTGTCACTGACACAAAGCTAGAGGGCATAGCCTCCTGCACACCTCTGTGGTACTATGGTACTATCTGTGGCTCTCTGGGACTAATCTAGGCGGCCACTGTCGTGTGTGCCGTCTGTCATGGGCTGCAATGTCGTTCTGCAGCGTGAGACTATAGAAACACACGGACATATAAAGTACACATACATAAGCACAAACGCACATCCCTATCCAGACGCATACAGAGAGAGAAGTGGATACACATTCAAATATAAATGCCTGCACATTTCTAAATGCACGCACAAACGCAGACACAAAAAAAATGTGCCTGTGTGCATGCAAATCATACACATATCCAAATTCATGAACAAAGCCAAAGATAAACACGGGCACAAAAATGTGGCAAAGCATATGCAAAGAGAAATACATATCTGCATGCAAAACACATGAATGCATATGCAAAATACATAAATACATATGCAAAACATAAATGCATATGCAAAATACATAAATACACATGCAAAATACATAAATGCATATGCAAAATACACAAACACATATGCAAAACACAAATGCATATGCAAAACACAAATACATATGCAAAAGCGTGAACTATGAATATGTATTCGTTTGCAAATGCCTCTGCTCATATACTTAACACATACAAGCATATTTATGTACACTCACGCATACACATGTGTTGCATGCAAATACATGCAAATATATGCAAATGCTCCCACACATGCAAATGCACAGGCATGCTCATAGTGTATATGCCAGAGGAAATACACGTATTATAAATGCATAGGTGTTTACAAACACACGGGTGCATGCGAATACACATCCAAACGCACATGCCAACGCCAAAATGTATGTGTAAACGTGTTATCGTGGTTGCACGTGCATATCTTTGCAAATGCATGCACGTAAACATATGCAGATACATATATGCATGCATATGCATGTACGTATGCAGATGCATCTATAATAAACGTAAACCCACAGCCTTCCATACGCACAGACAACACGCACGTGCCCGTCCGTCTGCCGGAACATATGCCCACCTACACGTTTCCCCCACACAGACACACACACATCCCAGCAAGCCGGCCCGCTCGAGGTGATGCCACAATGCGGGCCGGTCCCGTGTCCTGCACTAGCCATCTGGGCTCCAGCCTCCGAGGGAAAGGACTCGGGGACGAGGATTTATCTGGGCTTTGCTACGCGAGAGCACAGAACACACTTTTACAGAAGTGTGTTTAGGGAACGACGGCCAACGGGGCTGGACTTGGGGTCTCGGGGTGTGGACGGCCGACGGGAATCCTCGGGTCTGCGTTTCCCACGGGGCGCCCTGAGGAATGAGTCCGTTCCTGGGGTACCCTGGGAAGGAGGGAACACCACCCTCTCTACCCCACCCAGTGGGCTCCCGATGTGGCTGCGAATTAACCGCCTTTGGGTGACCCAGCCCACCCTCCCTTGAGTGTGAATCCTCCTATTTCATCATTGCTGCTGTCATTTTGACAAGAATCAGGCGCGAAAGGATCTCACCCATCTCCCGGCACGGCCCCACCGCGTCCAGACTGGGAAACCGAGGCACGGGGAGGGGAGAAGGCAGCCGGGACCCGAGCCCGCCCTCGCGGCGCCCAGGGCTGTTTCCGCGTCCGCCCGTGGGTCGGCTCTGTCGCCTCCTGTCCTCGAACGCTCGCTGATGCTCCCTTTCTTCCCAGCCGGGGTCATGATGGTGCCGCAGAGGAAGACCGTGGACGGCTTTGAGGAACACCTGGGCTTGAACTACCTGGGCCACTTCTTGCTGACCAACCTCCTCCTGGACACCCTCCGGGACTCGGGGTGTCCCGGCCGCAGCGCGAGGGTGGTGACCGTCTCATCGGCCACGCACTACGTGGGCGAGCTCAACCTGGCCGACCTTCAGGGCAGGTGGGTGGAAGTTCACGGCTGCACCTGTGGGATATGCCCACAATGCACTGGGCACGAGGCTCTGCAGCCCCGGCCACTTTGTATCCGTCTGCCTCACAGGAACACGTCGATATTTTGTATCAGCATTTGTCGATACTTTGTATCCACCTGTCTCTCTCACAGCGACCCTTTGATACTTTGTATCGGTGTTTATTGATACTTTGTATCGGCCTGTCTCCCATCTATCCTTTCATACTTTGTGTCAGTGTTTGCTGATACTTTGTATCGACCTGTCTCAGTGATAGTTTGGTTCTTTGTATCAGCATTTTGTCGATAAAGTATCGACCTGTCTCATGGTGAAACTTTTGTATGGTGTCTGTTGATACTTGTGTTGACCTGCCTCACAGTGGAAATTTGATACTTTGTATCAGCATTTGTTGAAACTTTGTATCGACCTGTCTACCTTTGATACTTTGTATCAGTTTTCATTGATACTTTGTATCGACCTGTCTCAGTGCTAGTTTGCCTCTGTGTTTCAGCGTTTGTCGATACTTTCTATCGACCTGTGTCGCCAGTGATACTTTGTATTGTGTTTGTTGATACTTTGTGTTGACCTGTCTCATAGTGAAAATTCGATACTTTGTACCAGCATTTGTTGATACTTTATATCGACCTGTCTCCCATCAACCCTTTGATGCTTTGTATCAGTGTTTATTGATACTTTGTATCGACCTGTCTCATAGTGATAGGTTGGTTCTTTGTATCAGCATTTTGTCGATACTTTCTATCGACCTGTCTCACGGTGAAACTTTTGTATGGTGTTTGTTGATACTTTGTATCGGCCTGTCTCCCAGCAATCCTTTCATACTTTGTGTCAGTGTTTACTGATACTTTGTATCGACCTGTCTCAGTGATAGTTTGGTTCTGTGTGTCAGCGTTTGTCGATACTTTGTATCGACCTGTCTCACCAGTGATACTTTGTATTGTGTTTGTTGATACTTTGTGTTGACCTGTCTCATAGCGGAAATTTGATACTTTGTACCAGCATTTGTTGATACTTTGTATTGACCTGCCTCGCAGTGATGCTTTGATACTTTGTATCAGCGTTTGCCATACTTTGTTTCGACCTGTCTCACAGGGAGACTTTGAAACTTTGTATCAGCTTTTGATACTTTGTATCAGCCTGTCTCATAGTGATGATTAGATTCTTTGTATCAGCTTTTGTTGATAATTTGTGTTGCCTTGCCTCACAGCGATGCTTTGATACTTTGTATCAGTGTTTATTGAGACTTTGTATCTGTCTCTGGTAGTAATAGTCTGATCCTTTGTATCAGCATTTTGCTGACACTTTGTGTCTACCTCTCTCACAGCAATGCTTTGATACTTTGTATCAGCCTGTCTCATAATGATGTTTAGATACTTTGTATCAGTTTTTGCTGAGACTTTGTGCCTCCCTGTCTCGCAGTGATACTTTGTATCTGTGTTTACTGATACTTTGTTTCTACCTGTCTCATCGTAATGACCTGGTGCTTTGTATCAGCCTTTGTTGATACTTTGTATCGACCTGTCTCGCATCGATCATTTGATACTTTGTGTCAGCGTTTGTCATACTTTGTATCAACCTTTCTCCCATCGATCCTTTGAAACTTTGTATCGGCTTTTGTTGATACTTTGTATCAGCCTGTCTCATAGTAATAAGTTTCATGACCCATATCTACTCACCGTTTCCTATTTTGCATTCACCTAGTTGAACACTCGACCCGTCTCAGTCCGTTTTTGCATCTTCAAAATGCTTTGAGGCAAATACAATTATTATCCTCGTTTCAGGCGTACGGAAAGTGAAACAACTGTTGTTTTTTTTAAAACATGTTCCTAATATCTCTAGGCGATGAGGATAGAGCCAAAGTTCCAGCCCAGGAAATGGGACTACAAAACGGTAAAAAATCGTCAATTGAGAGTTAGGTGTTTTATCAGCATCATTGAACAGCTCTGCAAAAGTTTTGCACTGTTCTGTTTTCATGCTTCCTGAAGCGCATGCTGTTTTGGGGTTTTTTTTTAGCATTTTTTTACTGAGATATAATGCACCTATTACTTTCTACTAGTATCCGGTGCACACCACCACGATTCGGTATTTGCACATGTGCTGAAATGACGGGCAGAATAAGTCTCTCAACATCCATCCTCGTCAACCATTGGCATCCTCTCCCCGGGCAGCTTGCCTGTGTGCTGTTATCATTATTATTATTCTTATTATTATCTTGGAGAAAGAGACCAGAAAGAGAGAAGTCAGACCCAGAGAGGCATGAAATCAGGAGGATTTCAGTGTTCTCCTTTGCACCCGGTTGCAAATGCAACGAGCTGGCTCCGCCTGGCTGGTTCACGTTGACTCGACCATGCACAGTCTCTATATTCTGAGCTTCCCTGTCGCCCCGGCTCGAGGACGGAAGACTCCGTGTGTGTGAATAGGACGTGTGTTTCTTCCCCAGTGCGTGTGCAAACAGCTGTGCATGGCGTTAACGGGATGCTTGCAACGATTGGACGCTCGGTTGACCCGGCCTTTGAATCCAGGGCCAGGCTCTGGGGTTTGCACCCGGGGGGCGGGACCCCCGCCACCACCCTGGCCCCATAATCCTCAGGCCTGAGAGGAAGGCGACCCCGCCGTGCAGACCCCAGAGGCGTTGGACAGGGTTATTGTCCCTGCACAGTGAGAGGCGGCTGGAAGGAAGGAGAGCGGGGGTCATCCCGGGATGCCCTCGTCCGTCCACTTAGCCAAAGCCGGCTCCCGGGTGGGCGGGCTTCTGCGCTTAAGGCCCTTCTTTGTTTGCTTAAATTTTCCTGTCTCAAAGCAAATCACAGGCGTTTAGTAGAGGAAGATGGGCACAGATGTGAGCTCAGGGCCAGTCTTCCTCAGCATAAAAGAAGAGGATTGGTGACAGATGTTCGCTCAGGGCCAATCTTCCTCAGCAAAAAAAAAAAAATCCTCAGACCCCACCCCAGCCTTCCTGAACCCAAACTCTGGGCTGCGGCCAGGCAGTGGGAGCTGTGACAAGCCCCTCAGGGCATCCTGATGTGGCCTAAAATTTGAGAAGCACCTGGCTTGAGACCAGCCTGCTTTTCTGTGTCCAAAATGTCAGTTCCTGGCTTGCATCTGATGTAGACGCCGCTGGCGGTTATGGTTCTTGGCCGAGACTGATTGGCTGGCTTGGAAAATTCGCGTTCTTGTCCAGGCAGCAATCCCCACATGGCAGAGTGTGCCAAACGCCCAGCGCGTTGCGACACACAGAGGGCCTGTCGGCTCGGCTAGGCTGCACCGGAACATTCCAGAAAAGGAAAAGCTGGGCGGGGTCTGTTGACACTTGTCATCAGTGGAATTGACGCATGAAGAAATGGATAGTTTTGTTAAAAAGCAAGTTTTATTTTGTGTGGAGGAAGTTAAAAATGCTATGCATTATTTAAGTTAAAAAATTATATGTTATTTATTTTAGATTATATATTATATATTATGTTTATATATTATATACAAATATATATTTAAGTTATATATATTTACATATAAGTATTGTATGTTACATTTATAAAAATTATAAATATATTTTAAAAATAAATAAATATAAATAATAAATATATAATAATATATGTCTAATAAAAATATAATATAAATATTATAAATAATGACTAAATAAAATAAATAAATAAATAAAATAAAAATAAATAGAAGTAATAAATATATAACGTATAATAATATATTATACATATAATAAAAATGTAAATATTATAATGACTAAATTAAATAAATAAAATAAATAAAATAAAAATAAATACAAATAATAAATATATAATATATAATAATATATTATGTGTATAATAAAATATAATATAAATATTACAAATAATGAATACATAAATTAAATAAACAAAAATTTAAGAAATTTAATTAATTAATTAATTAATTAATTAAATATAAGTAAAATATAAAAATAAATATATTTATAAAGATTATAAATATATAATTATAAAAATTTTTAAATATATATCTACATGCTATTTATGATATACAAGTATATAATAAATATATATAATATATCTTATAGGTAAAGAAATCAATCTATCTATCTAATCTCTATCTATGAGAGAGACAATGAGTTTTTTTTTTGAGGAATTGACTCCCACAGAGAGGCTGGCCAGTCTGGAATTTGCCGGGTGGACCAGCAGGCTGGAGATCTGCGTAAGCGTTGTGTTGCAATGTTGAGCCTCAAGGCTGGTAAGTCAGGCAGGATTTCTGTGCTGTGGTCTGCGGGCCAAATTCCTCCTTTTTGGGGGGAACCTCAATCTTTTCTCTTAATGCCTTCAACTGATTGGGCGAGGCCCACCCTCAGCAGGCAGGCATCGATCGGCTTTCCTCCTACTCTACCCGTTACTAATCACTTCTGAAAAACGCGGCAACGTCTAGATTCACGTTTGACCAAACAACCGGGCACCACAGCCTGGCCACGTGGACGTGTAAAATTAACGACAACAGGCGTGGATGTGGGCGAGGAGTTCTGTCAATGGCAGGGGTGAGTGACACCTCGTGGTGTCCGGCGGGGGCGTTCTGCCTCCTACCTGCTCAGCACCCTGGCCCGTCTGCCGTGCCCAGCCTCCTGTACCCGTGGGCGCCTCAGGACCAAAGAGATCCTTGGTGGGTCTTCTCCGAGCTCCCCGCGTGGGAAGACGTCATTGCCCCTCTCCTCGGAATAGGGCATCTTGACTGTCCTCTGACCCTCACCCCTTAAGGCAGATGGCTGTTTACTGGGATGCCCCGGGCCAAAAGGGAAGTCGGGTCATCTTGTCTCCGTGCCCCAGCCCAAGGCAGGCAAGTTCCCTGGTCCTGGCTCTCATCCTCAGAACACATAAGATTGTTCACGGTTGCAATTTAGCACCCTTTATTAAATGCCATGTCAGCCCCTGAGTCTAACTGTCTCTTTGGGGTTTTCATGTCTTTTCTAGGAAGCCCCTCATACATGTAAAGTTGAACAAAATGAAATCTGTATACTTTTCTCTTGTGAATCTGTCACTCATCCGTTTAATTTGCAGGCCCCAGTCGCCAAACCTAAGAGTGCGGAGAAAAAGATTTCCCTCCCCGACAAAAGGCCGTCACGTTACCATCTCTACTTTTGTTTCAGACTGAGCTTTGAGTTATTCTTGAAGTAGTTACGTTAATAAAGGATTAACTATTGGAAAGAATGATACACTTTTATGTTGTCAGTCCTACCTTTTGGCATCATTGATTACAAAAGCTGCTTATTAAAAATGCCATGTTTCCGGGCCGGCCCAGGGGGCGTAGCGGTTAAATTCGCACACTCTGCTTTGGCGGCCTGGGGTTTGCGGGTTGAGATCCCGGGTGCAGGCAACCTCTTCTGAAATTCCTTCTCCTCTTGGGCTAATTTGGGATGGGAGGCTGGTCCCGTGACACTTAACTGAAATCTCAGCCTTCACTCCCCCCCCCCCCCGCCCACCCCGCTGCTTAATTACTCCCTCAGGAGACAGAAGGAATTTGCCAAAAAAACAAGGATCTTGACGCTAATTGGAGGGGTTGGAGCCCGTCTTGGATCAGGAGACGTGTGCAATTTGCAAAACGGCAGGAGAGTTTGCAGGAAATCCCGCTGCTGCCATGAGCCTACAAAAACCTGCTCCTCCTGGGTCCTCGGAGGGGGGGAAATGCAGATTAAAATGACCCTCAGATGCCGCTTGCACAACTTTTAGGGCGGCCCGAAATCCAGAAATCGGGCCACACCGAAGGCGGGAGAGGATGCACAGGAGCAAAGACTCTGGGTCGTTGCTGGTGGGAATGCAAAAAGCGTGCAGCCGGGTTGCACGGCGCCTGGGGGGTTTTTTTTGTAAGAACGCTCCTCTTCGGGTTCAACTCGGCCAGGAGAAGCGCCCCCCGTCTGTAGGATCTCAGGAGCAGTTGAGTTTCTGCTCCCCGTCGCCGCCGGCCCCGAATCCACAGCTTTCAAGATGCAGGAAGTGCCGCCTGCTTGGATAAAGGAAAACAAACTGAAACCCTAAGAATGGACCCATAAATGCTGCAGACGTCACCGAAAATGGGCGTTTTGTCTGTGTTCACTCATTCGTTCTGTACGTCGAGTTTTGATTTTAAATCGTTGGCCAATTTTTTTTACTCAGTAACAGTAACAGTGTTTATTGTTATAACAGTTATATGTTATATTACATTATGACAGTCATATTATTACTTATATAGGTTGTTATGTTACAGCAGTTGCTATTGTTATAAAAATATTAGTTATAATGTCAGTTATTAATTATAATGTAGCAATAATGTAACACTGTGTAATGTCACAATAATGTAACAGTAACAAATTGTTGCGGTTTTCCGGGATACATTTCAGACACTGGCATTACTAAGTTCAAAGATTGACACAATTTTAAAGAAAAATGTTAGTTATAATGTTACTAGTTATTCATTATAATGTAACAATAATATAATAGTAACAAATTGTTGCGGCTTTCCCGGGATACATTTCAAACACCGGAGTTACTATAGACACAATTTTAAAGAAAAATATTAGTTATAATGTTACTAGTTATTAATTACAATGTAGCAATAACGTAACACTGTGTAATGTAACCATAATGGAACAGTAACAAATTGTTGCTGTTTTTCTGGGATACATTTCAAACACTGGAGTTACTAAGTTCAAAGATTGACACAATTTTAAAGAAAAATGTTAGTTATAATGTTACTAGTTATTAATTACAATGTAGCAATAATGCAACACTGTGTAATGAAACAGTAACAAAATGTTGCTGTTTTTCTGGGATACATTTCAAACACTGGCATTACTATAGACACAATTTTAAAGAAAAATATTAGTTATCATGTTATTGGTTATTAATTACAATGTAGCAATAATGTAACCCTGGAACGTAACAATAATGGAACAGTAACAAATTGTTGCGGTTTTCCCGGGATACATTTCAAACACTGGCGTTACTAAGTTCAACGATTGACACAATTTTAAAGAAAAATGTTAGTTATAATGTTACTAGTTATTAATTACAATGTAGCAATAACGCAACACTGTGTAATGAAACAGTAACAAAATGTTACGGTTTTTCTGGGATACATTTCAAACACCGGAGTTACTATAGACACAATTTTAAAGAAAAATATTAGTTATAATGTTACTAGTTATTAACTACAATGTAGCAATAATGTAACACTGTGTCATGTAACAGTAACAAATTGTTACGGTTTTCCGGGATGCATTTCAGACACTGGCGTTACTAAGTTCAACGATTGGCACAATTTTAACGACGTGGATACGCGTGGTCGTGGTGCCCGTGACAAAGAGACAGTAATTGGCTTCGTGGGCGCAGGCCCTTCCTTTTCACATCTGGACCCCGTCCCCCGTCCTTCAGCATCAGAAAGGATGACTTCGTGGAATTTAACCAGAGTTACGGGAAAATAGGCACACGTCCTCATTTTCATTCCTTTATTTTACCAAAAACAAAATAAATAGGTTAGCTTACGGGGCATCTAGTCTTTTCCTTTTTTTATAGCTGGTGGATAGCAGATAAAGTTAAATTTCAGGAAAAAAGAACTATTGGCATGAAGAATGGCCGCCACTCCTGAGTGACAAAGGATGCACTTGGCTGTGACGCCCTCCCAGTTTTCAGGCTGTTGGCACCCCGTAAAATCATCTCTCTGTTCCCGTCGGCAGCAAAAAACCGACCCGGGGGGCGGCTGGCCGCTCTGCATCGGCGTGCGAGAGATGTCGGCCCGTCTTCCCCAAGCCTTGAAAATTCAAATTTAAAGGAGGTCCTCGAGAACGCCCCACAGATTGGAAAAAGGAGCAGCTCCATCCAAGATCTCTGGCCTCGTGGTGTGTGCATGCCAGCCCTGTCATTCTTTTTTTTTTTTTTTTGTGGTGAGGAAGATTGGCCCTGACCTAACATCTGCTGCCAATCCTCTTTTTTTTTTTTTTTTTTTTTTTTGCTGAGGAAGACTGGCCCTGAGCCCTAACATCTGCTGCCAATCCCCCTCTTTTTTTTTTTTTTTTTGCTGAGGAAGACTGTCGCTGAGCCAACACCGGTGCCCATCTTCCTCTGTTTTATGTGGGACGCCACCACAGCGTGGTTGACGAGCGGTGCTAAGTCCGTGCCCGGAATCCAAACCTGTGAACACCGGGCTGCTGAGGCAGAGCGTACAAATTTCATAACCCCGACGCCAGCAGGCCAGCCTGCAAAGGGGAGGCGGCTGCAAATGCACGTGGCGAGGGCCAGGGCTGCAGGGCGCGGGGTGGGGACTCTGGGCCTGGACCGCCTCTCACGCCGTCTCCTCCTTTGTCTCCACAGCAGGAGCTACTCCCCGCACGGGGCCTACGCCCAGAGCAAGCTGGCCCTGGTCCTCTTCACTTATCACCTCCAGGGGCTGCTGGCCGCCCAGGGCAGTCCCGTGACCGCCAACGTGGCCGACCCCGGCGTGGTCGACACCGACCTCTACAAACACGTCTTCTGGCCCACGCGTCTGGTCAAGAAGCTGTTCGGCCGGTGGTTCTTCAAGGTAAGTCCCCGACGGTTCCCGTGTCCGTGCCGACTGTGCGAGCGCGGGCCACACGGGCGGGCCGCCACCTCCAGGACGCTTGCACGGAGTTTGGCGCAAGAACCACCAAGGAGGATGAACTCGTTATGTCCACACTCGGGGGTGTGAGCATCACAGCAGCCCTGGTCTCAGAGAGCGGACTTTAGGCCCGAACGCAGTTCCGTTTTTGTTAGGTTCTTGTTGAGAAATTCACCCCTGGGGGGTATTTTTTCCTCGTTGCAACCCAATTCGCGGCCGGCAGGGTGTTTGCAGGGAGCCGTGCACGACGAAGGCACCTGCTCGTTATTTTGCTGAATCTGGGACCCGGGTCCGGCCTTGGGTCCCGCGCGTGTGTGTCTGAGACTCCATCGCTGTGTGACGATCCCACGTGACGACCGTCTCTGTTTTCTGAACGTCTACAATCCGCTTCCACGTTGGGCCTGGGGACCAGAATCTGAATGCTTTTCGGAGGTGTTTTTATTCATTCCCGTCCGTTTCCTGTTGCGTTCATCGTCGTTATTTAGGAAGTTGGAATGTTTGTTTCCGCCGTGAAGAGGATTAAAAAAAATTGGCAAACCGTGAATACAACAAAATAAAATATTTAAAAGTCGGTAATAAAGTGAGCGCACACACCGCGGGATCGGGTGCATGCTTTTCCCCAAATTCGCCTTCCTTCCTCCCAAAAAGGTAACCAACCCCCTTCTCCGGGACGAGGTGTGGACCGTTCTCTTGTTTCTCCTGATAAATGCTCCACATCTTAACTGATGCCATCGCCGACGTTTTATTATTTCTCATCGAGTTTCCGTCTCTCATCTTTTTCCACCACCCAACTATTTAATCTGCAAATGCTCACCATCATCACCTCCTTGCTTCTAACGCATATGCTTCTTGTGATATTGTTTCTATCCACTCAATAGATGATTAAATAATTGATCGAATATCTTCTTGATGACGGTGGAAAAACACGATATTTCTTCTTTATCTGAATACTTGCCTATATGATCGTCTGTTGTGCTTTGTTATGTGCTGTGCTGTATGTTAGCCCCATTTCGCTTTTTTTTTAAAATGAAGTCTTCCTGGCGAATTTTCTCCCTTATTGGAATAACTCAGATCAGGATGTCGCCCGGATCGGAGGGTCCTGCCTTTCGAGAAGGAGTCGTCCTGTCCTTGGGCATCCTTCGGTCGGACCCTGAGGGCTTCCCTGCGTTCACGTTTTCTACCCTTCTGGAGTCGATTGGGACACCTTTCTCCCTGCGATCGATCCTTGTGTGTTTGCATCCCCTTTTAGAATTCATGAGCGTAGTTAACTCTGTTTTCTCAAGATCGGCCCTCCTCCTTGCTCCGGCTTCCATCTCAAGGTTCCCCATTTTTCTCAGAGCTCCTGGAAGGGTCGATGGACTCCCCAACTCTTCCTTCGCTTGCTCCTCAACTCATCTTTTATCCCCTCCCGCCTCAGGCAAAGGGGCTTCAAACGCTTCTTTCAAATTCTTAAGTTCTTTCAGCAGTAAAACATCCCACGTACAAAGTAGAGGAGGACGGGCACAGATGTTAGGTCCGGGCCAATCTTCCTCCAGCAAAAAAAAAAAAAAAAAGAGGAGGGGGAAGATTGCCAACGGATATTCGCTCAGGGCCAATCTTCCTCACCAAAAAAAAAAAAAAAGGAAATGGACTTGAATTCAGAGCCCTGGGCAAGCCGGTTAGTACCTTGAGAAACACACGGGAGATCTACACATTTATAAAGAGGAGGGGCTTAGTGTGTGTGTGTTTTTTTTTTTTTTTTGCACAGACAAATCACGACCGTTCTGTTTCTGGAGCCATGGGCATGGATCATGGGCCCATAGGATGGAGGGGTTTTGAGGGGGAAGACGGAGAGAATTGGGGGGGTCTCTGGAAGAAGCCAAGTCTGGCCGTTCCACGCAGCTCCTTCCCCCCCACCCCCGCAGTGCCCCTCGCGTTTGTAATTTGTTGGTTCTGGGTAATAATATCTCATAAGAGTGTTGTGGAAATTGCTCACACAGTAGACGCGGAAGCAATTTCCAAAACTGTAAAGCGCTGTGTAATTAGGTAATTAGGAGGCATGCATTTTTTTTCCCCGTAATCGCGCATCGCTTTCAGCTCCACTTAGCCTCCTTTCAAATCCAGCCCGCGTCCCACTGCGTTCGCCTTTGATTACATTTCTCCCTGGGGGCGTGCTCCCAGCCGGCCCACCATCTCCTCGGAGAGAGCAGTTTTGGAGCTCGTTCACCATGGATTCGGAGCTCATGGAGCAGGGACGTGGATTCAGAGCTCATGGACCAGGGACGTGGATTCAGACTCATGGATCATGGACGTGGATTCAGACTCATGGATCGTGGACGTGGATTCAGAGTCATGGACCATGGACGTGGATTCAGAGCTCATGGACCATGGACGTGGATTCAGACTCATGGATCATGGACGTGGATTCAGAGTCATGGATCGTGGACGTGGATTCAGAGTCATGGATCATGGACGTGGATTCAGAGCTCATGGACCAGGGACGTGGATTCAGAGCTCATGGACCAGGGACGTGGATTCAGAGCTCATGGACCAGGGACGTGGATTCAGAGCTCATGGACCAGGGACGTGGATTCAGAGCTCATGGATCGTGGACGTGGATTCAGAGTCATGGACCATGGACGTGGATTCAGAGCTCATGGACCAGGGACGTGGATTCAGAGCTCATGGATCGTGGACGTGTATTCAGAGCTCATGGATTGTGGACGTGGATTCAGAGTCATGGACCATGGACGTGGATTCAGACTCATGGATCATGGACGTGGATTCAGAGCTCATGGATCGTGGACGTGGATTCAGAGCTCGTGGATCATGGACGTGTATTCAGAGCTCATGGATTGTGGACGTGGATTCAGAGCTCATGGATTGTGGACGTGGATTCAGACTCATGGACCGTGGACGTGGATTCAGAGCTCATGGACCATGGACGTGGATTCAGAGCTCATGGACCATGGACGTGGATTCAGAGTCATGGACCATGGACGTGGATTCAGAGTCATGGATCATGGACGTGGATTCAGAGCTCATGGATCGTGGATGTGGATTCAGAGCTCATGGACCAGGGACGTGGATTCAGAGTCATGGATCATGGACGTGGATTCAGAGTCATGGACCATGGACGTGGATTCAGAGTCATGGATCATGGACGTGGATTCAGAGCTCATGGACCCGGGACGTGGATTCAGAGCTCATGGACCGTGGACGTGGATTCAGAGTCATGGATCGTGGACGTGGATTCAGAGCTCATGGACCAGGGACGTGGATTCAGAGCTCATGGCCCAGGGACGTGGATTCAGAGCTCGCGGACCAGGGGAGTGAGTCAGAAGGATTCCCCGGTGGTGTTTAGGGCCGTGCCTGGCACAAGGACATGCCATAGGGATTTCTGCTGCTCCCGCTGAAGCCCCTTCCGCCATTACTACCCCGAGTTCTAGCTTCTAGAGATTCAGGCAAAATGTGGTGTTTCCTTCCTCTTCGTGCTTTTTTGATCACCTGGAACATGGCGCCCTTCAAATCTAGAGCTTGGTGTTGGGACACACAGTCATCAGCTGAGGGTGCTGTAACACAGTCCCCCGGCCGGGGCGCTTAAGCCACAGACATCTGGTTCTGGAGGCCGGACGTCCAGGATCAAGGTGTCAGCATGGTCTTCTTGGCTGGCAGATGGCCGCCATCTTGGTCTGTCTCCATGTGGTGGAGATAGAGACAGAGAGAGAACTCCATGGAAACAATTCACCAAGGCAGACCCTGGGCTTCGGGATCCAAACCCCTCATTTCACCTCCGTCCCCTCCTTCAAGGCCCATCTCCAAAGGCAGCCCCGTCCTGAGGTCCTGGGGGGGTCTCAGCACCCCAACCTGTGAATTGAGGGGGACACACTCATCCTGTGTCAGGCGTTGTGCATTCTAATTATGATGTGGATTCAAACCCACTCTCCCCTCCGCGTAGCCCAGCCTTTTCTGAGTCGTTTCTGGGAGGGGGCGGCACGTGCTCTGGGTGAGAATGTTGACTGGGAGCCAGCCGGTGGTCCTGGGTTTGAATCTCGGCTCCTCCACCCGCCAGCTGTGTGCCCTTGACAAAGGAGGAGACCTCTCTGAGCCTCCTTTGGCATTTTGGGTGGGGCGGTTCAGGAGCACTGAAGCCCTAGACACGCACAGGCTTTGCTGACTCCAGGTGGGCAGCGGCAGAATTGAGCCACGGTGTGCCCGGTTGGGGTCGAAACAGGACGCTGGTCGCAGCCACTGCCCCAGGAAGATGGGTAAATTCAGTGTTCCTTTCGGTAAAATAGACCCACAGGCTGTGTGAGTTCTGGGAGATGTCTCCTATTTAGAGGAAATGCATCTCTTTTTTTTTTTTTTTTTTTTTGAGGAAGATTAGCCCTGAGCTAACATCTGCTGTCAATCCTCCTCCTTTTTTTTTTTTTTTTTTGCTGAGGAAGACTGGCCCTGAGCTCACATCCGTGCCCATCTTCCTCTCCTTTATATGTGGGATGCCTACCACAGCATGGCTTGTCAAGCGGTGCCACGTCCACACCCAGGATCCAAACCGGTGAACCCCGGGCCGCTGAAGCAGAACATGCACACTTAACCACTGCACCACCGGGCCGGCCCAATGCATGTTTTTTTTAATGGACCCAGGGTCCCCTTCATGACCTCATCCCCCTTCCGTGTCCCCGTCTCCCCCACACCCACCCTTTCCCACCCCGGCCCCGACCCCAACTCATGGCGTCTCCAGGAATGCGTCTTTCCCTCCATAGACAGAGTCACATAGCCTCCCAGCCGGGGTCTGTTCCCCGTCTTCGGAGATTATAGACTTTTTGAAGCCCACGAGGGCGTGCGTTCCTGTCCGCACGCGATGAAAAGAAATATGCAACGGCCCCGGGGTCTGGTTCTGCCAGGTTGCCCACCCCGGCGGTCTGCGTGAGAGTGTCCACGCAGGTGGTGAGCCTCCCGTCTCAGCCGGCGGCCTCTCCCTGAGCCCCCAGCGTCCCGTGCGCTCCGCTCCGGCAGTCGCCGCGTCTCACCTTCCTTCCTTCCTTCCGTCCTTCTCGCCCCGCAGACCCCGGAGGAGGGAGCCTGGACCTCCGTCTACGCGGCCGTCGCCCCGGCCCTGGAAGGGGTCGGCGGCCGCTACCTTTACAACGAGAAGGAGACCCGGTCGCTCGCCGTCACCTACGACCTGAAGCTTCAGCGACAGCTGTGGGCCAGGAGCTGCCAGATGACCGGCATCCCGGACGGGACGGGGGGCGTCTTCCCGGCGTCGCTGCCACGGCGGGAGGAATAGGCGTTCAGGTGGGTGAGGGCGCCCCGTCGGCATGTTTCCCCGCTCGCCTGCTTGGTCCCCACGTCGTCCCACGGACTCAAGACCCAACTTTGATGGACGGGTCCCAGAAATGGGGGTCCATGCGCCCTCAAGGGTCTTAGGGTCATGGGACCAATGCCCATGCTATGCCGCCATCTTGAATGATGGACGGTCCCCGGGCGACCCCTGCACCCTTCAGAGCCACTCAAATGAGGTCTGGGCCCAACAGTCATGGAGGGGTGTCAACAGAGGACGAGGGGATTCTGTAGGACGGGGACGGGGCCTGGACTCCACTCACCATGGGATTCTGTAGGACGAGGACGGGGCCTGGACTCCACTCACCATGGGATTCTATAGGACGGGGACGGGGCCTGGACTCCACTCACCATGGGATTCTGTAGGATGGGGACGGGGACGGGGCCTGGAGTCCACTCACCATGGGATTCTGTAGGACGGGGACGGGGCCTGGACTCCACTCACCATGGGATTCTGTAGGACGAGGACGGGGCCTGGACTCCACTCACCATGGGATTCTATAGGACGGGGACGGGGCCTGGACTCCACTCACCATGGGATTCTGTAGGACGGGGACGGGGCCTGGACTCCACTCACCATGGGATTCTGTAGGACGGGGATGGGGACGGGGCCTGGACTCCACTCACCATGGGATTCTGTAGGACGGGGACGGGGACGGGGCCTGGACTCCACTCACCATGGGATTCTGTAGGACGAGGACGGGGCCTGGACTCCACTCACCATGGGATTCTGGAGGACGGGGACGGGGACGGGGCCTGGACTCCACTCACCATGGGATTCTGGAGGACGGGGACGGGGCCTGGACTCCACTCACCATGGGATTCTGTAGGACGAGGACGGGGCCTGGAGTCCACTCACCATGGGATTCTGCAGGACGGGGACGGGGACGGGGCCTGGACTCCACTCACCATGGGATTCTGGAGGACGAGGACGGGGACGGGGCCTGGACTCCACTCACCATGGGATTCTGTAGGACGAGGACGGGGACGGGGCCTGGAGTCCACTCACCATGGGATTCTGGAGGACGGGGACGGGGCCTGGACTCCACTCACCATGGGATTCTGGAGGACGGGGACGGGGACAGGGCCTGGACTCCACTCACCATGGGATTCTGGAGGACGGGGGCGAGGACAGCTCTCTCCTCGTCTCTGCCCCATGCTGTCCATTTTCTGTTCATTCGGGATGTCCTCTCTTGGAGACGTCTGCAGGACGCACTATATTGCAAACCATGGTGCTAATATGATGATAATCCTATTGCACGCCAAATGCTGTCCCCGTTCTCCAGGGCCTTCCCGAACTCACAGTTTCCTTATCGACCCTCTTGTATCTTTAGGTCCAGGCAACTCATCCTCCATCAGCACGAAGGCCACTCTCTATGACCTGGAAGTGGGCCCGTGGGCGGGCGAGTCCTTGGGGTTCCTTCCAGTTGGCTCCTATAGGAGTTCAACGTGGCCCCCCAAAACACACGTCTGCGTCCCAACCCCCACGACGCGTGAATGTGATCCCGTTTGGAAAAAGGATCATTGCGGATGTCCTGAAGACCTCACAACGGGGAGATCATCCCGGTTCATCCACATGGACCCACCCGCCAGGCAAGGACGGTTCGATCGTCTCTCTGAGGATGGGTATCGAGTCCTCAACACCCGACGTGGAGAGATGAGCCGTTTCTGGAGGGGTTCCCATGCGCCCCGCAGCCCCCTGATCGTAAGATTCCACGCCGCTCAGAGACGCTTCTCAGGAGCTAATGGAATCGCATGGACGGCGGGGTGAGTAAGGCTGAATCCACAGCCGGGCCGACGCTGGTTGAGCCTGTCGCTGGGGTCGGGGGAACCAAGAGGGCCTCTGTGCACCTGAATTGGATTGAATAGTTGGACCCTTGATGCATGTGTAGCATCCGTGTGTTGTGTTCAGGTTCAATAATGGAAAGGACCCCATCATTCATTCATTCATTCATTCATTCATTAAATGTGTGTTAAGTATCACTACCGAGCTGGTCTCTGTGGAAACGCTGGGGCTCCGGGTTGAGTGGGACAGAACCCCTGTCCTGAAGGAGCTTGAGGCCTGTGGCGAGCTGACGCACGGACCCCAGAGACACCAGGTCCTGAGGCCTGGAACCTGGGGGCGCTGCCGTATGTGGTAATGGGAACTTTTATCGGGAAAGAGTGAACTCTGCAAAGGCCGGTCCGGGTAGGACCCAACACGGCTTAGGATCCTTTGGTCCAGGTGCCAACTGGATTGCGAGGGGGTCTCTATCCATGGACGCATCTTGGCTGTTAGGACGGAAAACCCTACAAGGGACACCAGCCTCCTTGAAAGACGGGGTTTGGATCCAGTTTGGGAGGCTGGATGGGGAAGCTTCTAGGGTTGACCCTTGGGTCCCGGAGGCCACCCCACATCCATTTCCCACTTGGTCTGAGCCTTGGGTGGTCAAGTCTTGCATTGGGCGCCATGATTAACCCTTTGAGTCTGCATCTTTCCACTTCCTCCTGCATCGCACGGTCCTCACACGCCCCCTGTCTACACCCGGGCTTGCTGAATGCATTGTGCATTCTGGTTGAGGAATGCTCAGGGGTGTAAACACCATGCATGGTTTTGCATCCAAGCTCTGTAGCCATTGAATTTGTCATGTAAGAGGGAAAAAAAAAAAAATCATGGCAGTTGTATTTTCTGTCGTCTGGATACCAGCATCCTGCGGATTCGACCTAAATTCTTAGCTTTCCAACAAATGCCCGGAGAGGGCAGACGGGAGCATCCGTACATAGGAAAAAGCTTGGGGATTTTCTGGTCTCTGGGTCTCTCTTCAAGGAAGCACCTTCTTGGGTTCAAGAACAGACCTTTACCCATCTTTGTGTTTATTCCTAATTTACCATTTTTGGTTGTATCGATTGCATAAATTTCTCCCCTTTTTTTCCTCATGATTCTGTGCCTTTATTCTGGGATGCATTGCCTCACTTCCTGGTTTGATGACTGCCGTTTATTTCTCAGTTTTCGTATTTCTCATCGTAGCATCCTGGGTGACTCATTTCTGTCCTTGCCTCCCGGGTCTACACCTCATGGACATCTAGTGCGATCCTCGTTTTCATTTTTCCTCTTGAGCCCATGGGTTACTTCGAGGGGTATTTTCAAATTCCCAAATACATTGAATTAAAAAATGATAATTTTGCTGTTGTGGGTCCAGGAATGCATGGAAAAAGTACATTTGCTCTAGTTGCCCCAGAACCTATGTGCATCGTCCTTCTGAGACCCCGCGGTATTCCTGGTCCACCGTGGCGCCAGGTGGAAAGTTGTCGTTCCAAATATCCTGGGAAAACCATCGCCTGATAACTAAGGAGACCGTCACTTTGTGGAGGAATCTTGGCTTTAGTTTTCTCTGGCTTTATGGAGGCGCGACTGGCCAATAAAAATTGTATATGTTTAAGATGTGCGACGTGATGTTTCAACTTCCGCGTGCACCGCGGGACGTCCACTGCCAACCGCGTGGCTCGAGTAGAGCGTCCCGTTCCGCTCAGGGGGTCGCTCCGTGCTTATACGACTCGGAGGAAAGGGTGGATCTAAAAGGGTTTTAAGTCGGTTAAGGGTCTTTTCAAGGGAGTTATGCTGCCCCTGGGGCTTCAGGGCCAGATGTCCCCGCAGGTGAAAATCCTGTGTATAATGAACCCGAGCCTAGAACTTAACTCTGTTTACCCATGAATGCAAGAGATGGGATTTTCCAGGCACGCACCCACTGCCTTCCTAAAGGGAAGGTTGTCCTGGGTTGGACTGTTTCCCCATTTGGGGGAAATGCTGGGGAAATCCTTTCTAGGCGGCGCTTTCTTGGGGATTCAACGTGTAGAGGCAAGCGTCTTCATCTTCGTCATCTCCAGGGAACAGGTTGGAGGTCCAAGCACGGACGTGTTCAAATGCCTATCACCTTGTTATAAATTGCATTATGTGGACTTATTACATTTGTCTACAGGTGATAGTATAAGGATTTAATTTTAGGAGAGTCGAGGGGGCATTAAAAACGCGTTATTGTACATCCATACAATGGAATATTATTTGGCCCTGAAAAAGGAATGGAGTACCATCACATCCTACACCATGGATGAACCTCAAAAACATTGTAAGTGAGGGGCCGGCCCTGGGATGGGGTGGTGAAGTTTGTGCACCCTGCTTTGGCGGCCCAGGGTTTGGGGGTTTGGATCCCGGGTGCAGATCTACACATCGCTCACCAAGCCATGCTGTGGTAGGCATCCCACATACAAAGTAGAGGAATATGGGCACAGATGTTAGCTCAGCAACAGTCTTCCTCAAGCAAAAACAGAAGACTGGCAACAGATGTTAGCTCAGGGCCAATCTTCCTCACCAAAAAAAAAAAAAAGAGAGAGAAAAAAAAACCCTCCTCACTTCAACAAAATAATGTCTTTGTTCACAAAGAGAATGCAACGCGCCTCAAAGTGCACGCCTTCCCTTGTCTTCCCATCCCACACGCCGGGTGCCCGTGGGTGTTGCTTTGAACCGAACCAGACTGACCGATGGAACAGAACAAGCCTGTGCGGAATCTCCACTTTCATTTTCCGTTTGTGCACAGATTGCGTTGGGACGTCTTCTGTGCTGGGATTTCCAACGGGGTTGGAAACTAATACCTGCTTGCATTGAAAACTCCCCCCGCTCCTCATCTTCGTAAGGAAAAGGGAGAAAAAAAGGATGAAGACGTTCCAGCAGCCTTCAAAATGAACGTGAACAGACCCAATCCGGTTTCATAATTTTCTGCAGGTCTTTGAAATTCTTCCCACGGGCGTTTTTAGAGGCACCAAAGCAGAGTGAAATACGACCATCGATTTCCTAGCATTTGAGGAACCTGGGAGGCGAGGCGTAAATGATGGCGTGCTGTTCCCCGGGGCTGGCGGGAGTCATAAAACAGTCCTGGATGATGAAGGGGGCTCCAGAAGCTGCCAAAAAGCACAGGATTTGTTTTCAGGACGCGCCTCGGGTGTCAGGAAGAATGACTCACGGTTAAGTTATTTATGCAAAATTATTCCCCAACAAAAATGACTGGAAGCGTCACCAGGTAGGACAAATGGCGACTCTGCCTGGAAAATGGCGGACGGAGCGCTGATGTGCCAAACCAGAGAGTGCACAAATCTCAGCAGTTCCTAAATCATCAGAACGAGGTCATGACCGAGCTGGGAAACAGAAGCAAGCGGCCAGAAGCACAGACCTTGGGTTTTTCATAATATGTAGAAAAATAAGTGACTTACCTGGGGTGATATTATTAGCTACCCTAGGTATTCTTTACCCGGGCGGGACTGATATCTGGATCTGGACCGTTCTCTGTGGTAGGGGCCATCTGTCCTGTGCACTGTAGGGCGTTGAACAGCAGCCCTGGTCTCCACTCGCCAGAGTCCAAGAGCATCCCCTCCAGTTGTGGCATCCAGAAATGTCCCCAGACATCGCCAAGGGATCCTGGGGGAGTGACTTGTCTCTGGTTGCAAATCACTGTCACAGAAGATGGGTAGAAGATAGATGGTAATACATAGATAGATTAGATAGATAGGTAGATGGTAGATAGGTACGTAGATAGATGATAGGTAGATAGACAGATGATATAGATGGATAGATGGATATATAGATAGAACAGATAGATGGATAGACACATATGATGGATGGATGGATGGACAGATAGATGATAGATAGATAAATAGGTTATAGATAGTTGATAGATAATACATAAATAGATGATGCATCGATAAAGAGATGATGGCTGATAGAGATGATATAGATGATAGATATGGATAGATGGTAAATGCATAGATGATAGATAGGTAGATGATAGCTAGATAGATGATAGGTAGAACGGATAGATGGATAGACAGATGTGATGGATGGATGGACAGACAGATGGACAGGTTGATGATAAATAATGATAGATAGGATATAGATAGATGACAGATAATACATACATAGATGATACATAGAGAGATGGTATAGATGATGGATGGATGGATAGATAGGTGATAAACAGATGATAGATCAATCAATAGATAGATAGAATGGATAGATGGATAGACACATATGATGGATGGATGGGTGGGTGGACAGAAAGATGATAAATAGATGATAGGTTATAGATAGATGATAGATAATACATAGATGATGCATAGATAGATGGGTTATAGATGATGGAGATGATAGAGATAGGTAGATAGATAGATAGATGGAAGATACATAGATAGATGATAGATAGATGATAGGTAGACAGATGATAGATAGATAGATAGATAGATAGATAGATAGATGGAACAGATAAATGGATAGACAGATTTGATGTATGGGTGGATGTATGGACGGATAGGTGATAAATAGATGATAGGATGTAGATGATAGATGTAGATAGATGATACATAGAAGATAGAGATGGTATAGATGATGGATAGATAGATGGATGGATAGATGGCTGGCTGGCTGGCTGGATGGATGGATAGATGGATGGATGGATAGATGGATAGATGGCTGGCTGGATGGATGGATAGATGGATGGATGGATAGATGGATGGATGGATGGATAGATGGATGGATGGATGGATGGATGGATAGATGGATGGATGGATGGATGGATAGATGGATGGATGGATGGATGGATGGATAGATGGATGGATGGATGGATAGATGGATGGATGGATGGATAGATGGATGGATGGATGGATGGATGGATAGATGGCTGGCTGGATGGATGGATAGATGGATGGATGGATGGATAGATGGATGGATAGATGGATAGATGGCTGGATGGATGGATGGATGGATAGATGGATGGATAGATGGATGGATGGATGGATGATGGATGGATGGATAGATGGATGGATGGATAGATGGATGGATGGATGGATGGATAGATGGATGGATAGATGGATGGATGGATAGATGGATGGATAGATGGATGGATGGATGGATGGATAGATGGATGGATAGATGGATGGATGGATGGATAGATGGATAGATGGATGGATGGATGGATGGATAGATGGATGGATGGATGGATGGATAGATGGATGGATGGATGGATAGATGGATGGATGGATGGATGGATGGATAGATAGATAGATGGTTAGTTATAGAGAGGCACAGGGAGAAAAAGATTTCTTTTAAGGAGTTGGCTCACATGATTGTGGGTCCTGGCAAGTCCAGAATCTGTCGGGTAGACCAGTGGCTAGAGATCCAGGGAAGAGTTGATGCTGTAGCTCCAGTCAGAAGTCCATCTGCTGACAGAATCCCTTTTTCCTTGGGAGATCTCAGTCTTTTTCTCTCAAGGCCTTCAACTGATTAGACAAGGCCCACTCACATATCTGCTTTGCTTAAAGCCCACCAATTTAAATGTTAATCTTAATCTTGAAAAAAAAATACCTTTACAGCCACACCTACACTAGGGTTAGACCAAAAGGGTGGGTACCACAGGATAGCCAATTTGACACAGAAAATTAATTGTCGCGCTTTATAAGTGTGTCTGCCCTTGTATAAAGACACATTAGGCGTCACTGCAGAGAGCTTGGGATTGTGATAAATCCTTGAGGCCTGAAAAATTCCTACGTCCTCCCGAATGGGAAAATAAAATGGCAGAACTAAAATTAGCAAGTGTTTAATTAAATGTCTATAAAACCTAGAATTGTGTTCAGGGCAACTAAATATTGATTTTGTTTATAACACACATGCACATCTACACGTGTGTAGTTCACATATAGAGATCCGGATACCCAGTTAATTCTTATCTAAACGAATCAATGTGAAATGTTTCCAAAAATGTCTTCAGCAAAAAAAAAAAAATGTGTGTGGGAATGCATATATATAGTGTGTGCTATGCAATATACATATTATATTGTGTGTGTGTGTGTGTGTGTATTGTAGTGATTCTAATTGTATCCCCCAAAAGCATAAGTCCACATTCTAACCACTGGTGCCAGTGAATATGGCCTTATTTGGAAATAGGGTCTTTGCAGACGTGGTGAAGGGAAGGATGGAGAGGAGGGCTTCCTGGAGGAGGTGGCCCTAAATCAAGGATGGAGAGGAGGTCTTCCTGGAGGAGGCGGCCCTGAATCAAGGATGGAGAGGAGGGCTTCCTGGAGGAGGCGGCCCTGAATCAAGGATGGAGAGGAGGGCTTCCTGGAGGAGGCGGCCCTGAATCCAAGGACAGCGTCCTCCTCAGAGACAGAAGAGGAGACGCAGACACAGAGGAGCAGCCCCGTGAGGACGGAGGCAGAGACAGGAGGGAGGCGGCCACCAGCCCAGGGACCCTGGAGCCCCGGACGCTGGAAGAGGCAGGAGGGACCCTCCCCTGGAGCCTCCGGAGGGAGCGCGGCCCTGCGACCCTTGACCTCAGACTCTGGGCTCCAGGACAAGGGAGGATGGACCCCTGGGGTTTCAGTCACCAAGCGTGTGGTATCTGTTATGACAGCTGCCCCAGGGAACTGCTATATTCGAAAATGATTTTAAGCCCGGATCGTTAGAGGCACGGCTGTTATGAAATATGAATTTCTGGCTGGGACGAGGTCTCATGAAATTTCCGCGTTCAAGGGCATCATTTGAGCGTTTGCTTCTAGGTCTTAAAAATTTCAAACTAGGACAGAAAGGGGAGAGGTTCGTGGTGGCAGACACTCACCTGGCTGATTCCATCCCCCTCTGCCCGTGAATAAAATAAACTGAAAAAGAAATAACCATGGATCTCCCTTATAGAGTTGCACTCAGCTCTTGGTTGCTGGAACGAGACAAATCCACGTGACGGCAACGTGATTCCTAAAATCCAAGAAGGACCCTACGATTCTGACTCAACCTGACCCAGTTTAGGCATCGGATCCCCTTTTGCAATTTCTAAGAGCAAGAGTGTGGCTGCACGCTCTTTCTTCTTCCTCGCGAAAGGCCGCGGTAGCTTAGCTCCTTTTTGGTCTTTTCTAAAGCAATTTAGAAGGTGTGCTCACGCCCGGCCTGCTGAGCCTCATTCTCGTGCACAATCTTCCATTGAATTTTGTGTCTCTGTTTCCCTCCCAGCAACTCACTGCAATCATTTATTTTGGGATAAGTGGATTTTCCTGAAAGCTTAAAATACGCCTTTGCCAAGCAATGGGGGAACCTGTGAGAAGTGATTGACAGGAGGCTGTTGGTCCTATTTTGGGCAGCTCAGAGCAACCGTCTTCTGCCACTCGTTTTTTGTTTTTTTTTTGGCAAGAAGCTCCTGCCTGTGGACGGGCCCTCTTGTGATGGTCTGTGGCTTCGTCGTAGGATCGAACTCATGACGCAGCTGGAAGAGAGCGTCTAGCTCTTTAAAAAAAACAGCGGGACCCGGGAGATGGAACCCAAGACCTCCCTGGGAAATTCTTGTGATGACCTAATAATTTACACGGGGCCGGAGTTTCTCCTCAATCTCTAAACCAACACCGCCCGTAAAGTGGCCGTTCACCGACTGATGGAAACGGGGCTCTTGTTTGCCAGACTCGTAGCTCCGTTTCTGGGCCGTTCCATCCCAACTCAACGCCTTGCCACTTGCCCTTGATGACGTCTCCTCACAAGCATCGACGTCCAAAAGCTCTTCTCCCGTGCTTCCTCCAACGTCCGCTCCGTCTCCCTTGAGCGTTCTATCCATTGGCTCCTCCATCCTCTCACAGCTCCCAGTCTGGGCGGCCATGATTCTGCCCAGTCTTGGGACCCACCTTCTTCTTCCCTGCCTCATGGCGTCTTGATGACGTCGCTGCTCCTGCCCTTTCTCCATCCTTTCCCCGAAGGCCGGGATTCCTCCGTGCTTGGATCCTCCCCCTTCCTCTTGGCTGCTTGAATAGTGTGGACTTTTGCGCTTGAAACGCTTGTGTTCACATCCTGAGACTGTTAGGATTTGTGTTCAGATCACCCCAGACTGTCGTTGTGACCTTGGGCACGTCTTTTCATCCTCTGATGTTCCATTCGTATGTGTAGATTGAGATAATCACAGTACCCAACTCCTAGCGTTTTGGGGAAGACGTGGCTCATTGATAGCCAAGACTGACCCTTCCCAAGGTTCAGAAATTATCAACTCCATTATGGTGGCAATTTTTGTTTCCAAGAATGGATTTGACCTCAGATTCTCAACGCTCTACCATGCACGTGACTCTCAAAATTGTATCTCTAGCTATAGGCGCTCCTTAAGACCTTGAAAGGGTTTTCTTAAGACCTTCTTCAGGTCTTTTCTACAAATGCCAACTTGGTTTGAAATTGTCGCCTCAAGGTCAATAGGCGCTTATTTATCATCAACATCATCATCATCATCATCATCATCACCATCATCATCATCATCATCATTCTTTAGCTTTTCCCTCCAGATTTCCAGATCGGATCAGGAAAAACACCGTCCTTACTAGTGAGTCCATCGGATTCGAACCAGACTGAAATGAAATGTAGCATCCAGAAGTGCAGTGAGAGCTCGGCCAGAAGCAACAATCCAATATCGTGAAATCTCTGGTGCTTCCCGGTCGAGAGACCCGCAGACAGTCTGATGCTGGGTAAAAGCATCAGAAATCAGCATCTGGCCATCGGTTTTGGAGGCTCAGAAACTAGGGTTGGTAAGATGATTCTGGGGATCGGTTCCTGGTATCCCAGCTTACGAAGGACCGACTTCTAAACCATATGCTACTCTCGCGTTGGGCGTTAGAAAGACTCTACGGATCAGACCAGGGTGGCTGCGCTCTCCCCAGGTAGACGGATCCTCATGGGCGGCTCAGATGGGACCAGAAGAGAAGTTGGCGTCTACAGAAGCTGAGCAGGACTGAGTGGCGTAATTCGGATACAACTGGACAGTTCTATTCCTTCTGTGGGGTCGTGTTACCAGCAAACAAAGATAGACTCTCGGGCTAGTTAGCCCTGGATTTGCCGGTGAATGACAGAAAACCCAACAGAACAGTGTCTCACACAAGAGAATAGTTTCCTTTCCTTTTCCCCTAAAATTCAGGGCCAGGGTTACTTCTTCAGTCAACAACCCGAGCTCCCTTTTTTTTTTTTTTTTTTTGCTATACTTGTGATATGTGGCTTCCAGTCCCAAGGTCACCTCGTGGTCCAAGATGGCGGCTCAGTGCTTGTCTTCATGCTTCTGTTCTAACTCAAAGGGAGGTATGAACGGGATGACGGAGGCGGGCAAGCATCCCTGTGTGGTCCACACCCGGTTCCTGGCCACACCAGGTTCAGGGGAGGATGAGCAGTGAGCCATGTTGTAGGCAACCAGGTGCCCACCGTGGGCGGAGCGGGGAAGACACTGGGGTGGGCAACAGAAGAGCCTCTGCCACAAAGTTGGGCCTCCTTTGGCCCAGGTGTGCACCCCATCATCAGAGACAGATGGGCACTGCCAATGGACAGCCCTTGGCGGGGGGGGGGGGGTGTCTCCTTTCTACGTTTTATGCCAGATCGACCCAAAATATCTTGCACAGAATGCTAAATCGGAGAGATGGCCCACACACAGCAAAAGACTCCACCTATAGACGTTGGAGAGACTTTTTCTTGCTAGATTTCCTCTCCTTGGGAGCTCGTGGTGAATATTAGTGTGTTAGAGCTGTACGTATGGGAACCTGTTGACCGTGTGACCCCCAAGCGTTAACACGTTCAACCTACTCAACCGTACAAATGGGTTGTACACACGCGCCTGTATATATACACACATCAACATATTTTATGAGATTCCTATATTATTATCTACTACCATAGCAACATATACGACATTATATATACAACGACGTGAGCCTCTGAGGGGATCGAGTTCCATACACCACTTATTAACATCCGTCCCGGGAGTGTTTCCTCGTCCCGCGGAACGTTCTGGGCCATGTTGATGGAGGCTGAGCGTCTCTCTTCTAATTAGCACAGCCTCTCTACGTACCCGGAAAAATATGCTGAACCGGCTTCCCAGTTATTAAATCACAGCCGGTTTCCGTCTGCCTCCGGGAGATCACCGCCAGGTCGTCTTAATTGGAGTTTTGGGCATTCCCCAAGTCTTCGATTAAACGGTTGTAGACAGACTCTTGGTTCGCATTCAACACATGGCTGGTTGCACCCACTGGGGACAGCAGTGTGGATGTGACCTTCGTAATTCTCAGGCAGCCTTATTTGTCACACTATCAAGTTCTTGGAGGGAGGATGCCACACAGATGCCCCCCCCATCTGGAACACGATCCTGAACAGACTGTACAAGCTATTTCTCTCTTCCCTTCCTCGACTGAAAGAAAGTCTCTCCAGACTCTCACTACTCTGGCAGAACCAGGTCACTGTCCTGGTTTGCCTCCACTTAACCATTTACGGGCAAAGAAAGCCAGGCGCCCTGCCTCCAGCTTTCCAACTCTACCGGTATTCAAAGATGGCGGACGTTGGTGACTCTGTCAATCCGGAGGGCGTTACAACACCCGGATCGCATCCTAACAGCTCCCGTGAGGTGACATGAGGCAACGCCGAGTGTAAGGTGTCTTCCTTCGGTAGAAGTCAGAAACCGTGTTCGCCCTGAGGCCCCCTGTGCTCCCACCGTCGTCCCTTTGCACAGCTTGCTTCCTCTGCTGGTCGAGGTTGCCTCCCACTTTGGGACATTATCTTAGAGAGTAGTTTTTCGATTCTTTTTGCTCCGTAACTAAATTGAAACTATGCTACCCGAAAACAGTTGAGTGCTGTCTTTACGCCAATGCCAGGCATTGTCATAGTCTATAAGGTTGGGTTGTGAGGGGTCACTTCCCTTTGAGAATCTGCACTTCCCTCCAGCTCATCTTTCCGGATAAGTCTCGTTTTCTCAGGAAAGCTTCTCTCTGTCTCGTTCACACAGGTATTTTAATGATAACATGCACACCTCCCTCTGTTGCCCGCATCATCCACCAGTTTATTCTATCCTAGAAGCACCGTAATTTCTTCAGAGGAAACTACAGGAACCCACCCCTACCCACTCAGAGGGCGCCATCTTGAAACTTTCATGAATGTCGCATTCCCTTAACTAGTTCCCCGTCTTTCAAAATCTCTCTTGCACTTTTGTTTCTCTGTTCTCTCCCTCCTGCTGTGAGCAATTCTCTCCCAAAGCTCAGTGGCAGCAATGGTCTCCTAACCCATCTCCCAGCTTCCCGTCTCTCCCCACTGGAATCCAGGTGATGCCGAAGAGCCATCTTCCACTCCCCACACCTCCACCACTCTCTCATTGCCTACAAGAGAAAGTCATCGGCCACCTGTGCAAGGCCTTCTATCCTCAGGTTTCCCCAGATCGCTGAGTTGAACCCTACATCATAGTCCACCCTGCCCTTTGGGGTCCATTAGTCTTTTAAAGGAAGAGGTTGCTGCCTCTGAGTTATCGAGCCCAAGCACATCTTTCTTTCCTGTGTCTCCAAGTTCTTTCTTCCTGGAGCCTCAACCCTGACTGGGAGCCTGGATTTCTTTTGACCGGGCTATATATCTTTATGCCTTGGTGTACCCAAAGCTGGGGAAGTTCCTGACACATCATGCATGCATGTAGAGTGAGTAGATGGGTGGATGGATGGTAAATGGATGGTGGCATGGTGGGATGGAGAGGTGGATGGATGGGTGAGTGGGTAGATGGATGGATGGATGGGATGGATGGTAAATGGATGGTGGGTTGGATAGCTGGATGGATGGGGTGGTGGATAGAGGGATGGATGGTAAATGGGTGGTGGGATGATAGGTGGATGGATGGGTGGGTGGGTAGATAGATGGATGGATGGATGGTAAATGGATGGTGGGATGATAGTTGGATGGATGGGTGGGTGGGTAGATAGATGGATGGATGGATGGTAAATGGATGGTGGGATGGATGGGGGGCTGGATGGATGGGAACATGGATGGATGGCTCCTCCCAATGGCAGAAGTCTCTGTGCTTTGGTTTCCGAACTTTTCCTGCCTGCCTTTCCCTTCCCAGCCTCCATTCACCTGCACAGACACCTGCCCGCGTCACCTTGGCAACCTGGTGGCATTCATCTGCCTGGACTATCATTTGAACCTGTGGAGTCACAGGCTGGCCCGGTTGAGTCACAGCTATCAGCGGGGCTGTCCTCCCAGATTCGTGAAGGTTAAGGTCTCAAGCTTTATCTTTGCTAAGAACACACTGCCGGTCCTCATTATTGGGGCCAAAAGGCAACCATCGGCCACAGCAGCTCAGAACTAATTAACTAAATTGGCGTCTTTTGCTTTTCTGTTGCTCTTCCCTGGGATCCAGGTGTGGCATCGTCTGTGGCCCTGAGAAGACTTGGGTCTTTGCTCCAGTCACACGCAACCGTGTCTGAGCTAAATAAATACAAATTTTTAACTCCCTTCTTCAGCACTTTTTCCTAGTGTATTTTCCTGGCACAGCTTTGTTGGGTCCCTTCTCTGACTTCCATCCAAGTTCAATCTCACAGATGCACAGCACACATCTACAGCCACTATTTCAAAATTAGTTGATGGGGGGGGCCAAGTGGGCGTTTTGAGTTTCCAGATGGCTCCTCTTTACTCCTGACGTTTTTGCAAGAAGGGCGAAGTAACAGAAATGAACACTTCTATGGCTACGAGTGTTCAGGACAGCAAGTTCCTCCGGAGAAAAACCAATACTTGTTGAAGTGGATTTAAAGGAGAGAAAGAGTGACATTCCATTCCGTTTTCATTAATTTATCCCCAAGGAACCGCCAAGTGACAGCACAACAAATGAGGGTACAGGAACTGACACTGCATTGAAAATCACTTAGGATGCTCAGACCAGACCAATTTGTTGTAAGGCCACTTAGATGCTGTCTCACAAGGAGGAACGATCATCGGTTTTAGTTGTGTCTAGGCCACCGAGGATGCTCCGCAGCCCAAAGGAAACCATCAGTCAGACCACTGTCTTTCTGGGATAAAGAACAAAGGGGGAAGGTCCTTCCACGTCAGATTGTTCTCTCAGAAGCCTGAGCGGCAGCTGGTGATGGAGGTGATGATAATGGTGATAATGATGACAGTGATGCTGATGCTGATGATGGTGCTGGTGATAATTTGATGCTGATGATGATGCTGCTGATGCTGATGATGCTGATGCTGATGCTGATGATGGTGCTGATGATAGTTTGATGCTGATGATGCTGCTGCTGCTGCTGATGATGATGGTGATGGTGATGATGGTGATGCTGATGCTGATGAAGGTGATGGTGATAGTTTGATGCTGATGAAGGTGATGCTGATGTTGATGTTGATGCTGATGGTGATGATGATGCTGATACTGACGCTGATGATGGTGATGCTAATGCTGATGAAGGTGATGGTGATGATGCTGCTGCTGCTGATGATGGTGATGGTGATAGTGATAGTTTGATGACGGTGTTGGTGGTGATGATGATGGTGATGGCGATAGTTTGATGATCGTGGTGATGGTGGTGATGATGATGATGGTGATAGTTATGGTGATGATGGTGGTGGTGATGATGATGGCGAATGATGATGGTGATGATCATGATCATGATGGTGATGATGATGGTGATAATAATAGTGATGATGATGATGATAGTGATGGGATGGGGATGTTGGTGATGATGATAATGATAGTATGATGGTGATGATAATGGTGATGGTGATGATGGTGGTGGTGATGATGTTGAATGATGATGGGGATGATGATGATGATCATGATGGTGATGTTGATGATGGTGATGGTGATAGTTTGATGATGGTGGTGGTGGTAGTGATGATGATGGTGATAGTTATGGTGATGATGATGATGGTGATAATGGTGACGATGATGATGATAGTGATGGGATGGGGATGTTGGTGATAATGATGATGATAGTATGATGGTGATGATATTGGTGATGGTGATGATGACAATAATGCTTTCTGCTAAGCCAAGAGGTTCATATCACTCGGGAAATAAGATCATACACACTGCATTTGGGGGTTATCTTGCAAAGCCTTTCTTTTCGATCTTATTAAACATGGCGTGAGGGACATATCAGAATCCGTTTTAGTCATCATGTGAAATGACCAATGCTTCCCCCATTGTCTCCGCTCAGGACTTTGTAATGAATGAAATTGTGTCTCGAGTGCTAACATGTTTTTGAGCGCCGCTGGGTAACCACTGAGGAACCGTAGACCAATAACTGAGCAAAATTATTGAGCATGTGCGTGTTTGTGTCTGTGTCGGGGTGGGTGAGTGAGAGCATCAAACTAGGAGAGAACCAAGCAAGATTGCTTAGCTTGAAAAAATGGAGTCTATGGGTATGGTGCGCACTGTCAGGCATTTGTGGTCTAACCAGTAGGTTCTTGTACACTGAACCTACTAGTCTACAGATAAGTTCTACTAGTCAGGGCTCCTGGACACATTTGAAGAGACGCCCTTAGGGGCAAACCCTGCCTTGGGGTGAGTCTGAGGCGGAGCTCCTCTAATGATGCATCCTGGGTGCATTGCTTGCCTCATTCTTGTCCAGTCCTGCTGCTGACCCACCAGAGATGAGAAATACGGCAGGAAATCCAACCTGCGTGTCTCTTGTGACCCTGAAACCCCGCTACCTTGAATGACAGCACTATTCCCATAGGAATCTTATTTTTGCCTGCAGATTATAGGCTCCTTCAGAAAAGGGACCAGGAATTGCTTCTCTCTCCATTCGGCTCAGTCTATACCTTCTCGTCTGACGTGGCGTCAATGTCCAATAAATATTGATTGATGTAATAAAGTGGCAGTGGCTTTACTACTCTTTTCCAAAGAAGTGACAGGAAATCAAAATAAGGATTCACCCAATTTTACACATTTTCCCGTCAGTTCATAATCTCTTTCCAAACATTTAACCAAAAAGACAGCAATCGGAATGAAATAGGAATCTATAATTTGACGTGAAAATCACCCCCGGAACAGAAATGTCTTCCCACGTGGGGAGATCGTGCTGCTAAGAAATGATTCATTCAACAGAGGTGTGGAATGCCCTTTAAAATTAAGTTTTCAAAGAAGGAAGTTGAACATTTTTCCTCTTCCCAGACAAAATTGTCCTGGGTGCTTAAAAATGATTCAAGGAACGTGCAGAATGGCTCTCATCAATTTCCCTTCGTAGGTGTTGAGGCTCAGGGCTGGGTTCTGCGTGTCTGAGCTCTCTCCGTTGTGACATTTTGGGGGGTTCTTGTATTCCGTGTACCTATAGGTATGTGGGTTGTGTAGGGCTGACATTGCCAAGTGAGGTTAGACCTTCAAGTAATGTCTCTCAAGTTAAAAATAATAGCCTTGTAGAAAAGTAATAATAATCGAGCATTAAGCGCGCCATATATGAGAACGGATCCATGACGTTCATCCCTCGGCGCTCTTAATCCTTTAAATCAACAAACCGGGGAGTGAGCCAACGGGGGGCGTATTCAAAATGGAATATTTCCTCCAAACCTTCTACCAAAATGGAGCCATGTGGTAAGAAAGGATCACCATTTTCTGCCCCCTGAGATGGGAGACGTCAGTTTATCAACGCTCAACACCTTGATCGCGTTAAATAGGACATTACTTGAATAAAATTTGTACTTCTTAAAATTCGCTTTTAGGTCTTTTTTTTCCATGGGAGGTTTTCTTTGGTAAACCCTAATTTCAGGTGTGGGCTCCTCCGCTCATCGCTCGACCCTATAACTCCACAAGACATGAGTAATATTGTTTAATACACTCAATGTTTGTATAGATTGACCCACATGTTGGCCGTTTTCTGATTTCTCCCTTTCTTCTTGTATTCTCACACTTTCCCACTGGGCTTAGTTTGGGGTTTTCTTGATGCACCGTCTTTAAATTTTTCTTCAGGGATGGCCCGCTCATGAAAAGGCGCTTACGTCATTGTTTTTGCAACTGTTTTCCTTGGAGCCCCATTTTTGAAAGGTATTTTCTCTGGGATCTGTTTCCTTTCAACACTTCAATTCCTGTGTTCTTCTCTCTTTCTTATCCTTCTGGCTTCCAATGGGTTTGGATAGATGTGTGTTGTAAGTCTCCCCTTCAAGCCTTTGGAAACGTTATTTTTTTATTTTCTAGCTTCTTTCAAGATTGGTGTTCTGAAATTTCATAAGATGTATGTGTGTGCATATATTTATTTTTATTCTACTTGGGATTAATTTTATTTCCTGTTCTTATGGTGCATGTGTGTGCATATATTTATTTTTATTCTACTTGGGATTAATTTTATTTCCTGTGCTTCTGATGCGTGTTTGTCCATATATTTATTTCTGTTTTTCCTGGGGTTAATTTTATTTCCTGTGCTTGTGGGTTGCTGTCTCTTTCTCGATTCTCGTTGATCCTCAACCATCCTCTCTTCACGTCTTCTTGTTGGCTCGCTCTCCTACATTTCTGGAACTCGTAGCATTCGTGAGCTCTTTTTCTTATATTTTCAGTGCCTCTGAGCATCTTTCACATTTTTCATTTCTACGTCTCTCTGTACTTCTGGAGAATGTACTCTCCCAGTTCACTAATTCTCTCTTCACTCCTGTCTTGTCTGTTTTTAACCCCATCCACTGAGGTTGATAAAAATGATAAAATGATGCTATTTATTCTGCTGGATTGGGACCCTTGCTATGCCAGTAGTTATATTTCAGACTTCATCACCATGCCTGGAGACACTATCAAGTCAGGACCGTTTTGACCAAATTCATAGTTTGGATTTTTTTTTTTTTTTTTTTTTTTTGCAGGAGGGAGGGGAGAGTATCTGCAAGAGGGCAGATTAATGGTTAGAAATTCTCAAAAGCTCCCCTTTGCCTTGTTACCTTAGTGCCAAGGCGTCTCTTCCTTCAGAATCCCGCAGGTGGAAGCTGTGTATTTGCATCCCGTCCACTCTTGTCCTGAGAATGGAGACAGCGGTTCTCAAACCCGTCGGCTGAAGAACCTCTTTGTGCTCTAAATAATATCGATTAAGGATCCCAAGTCCTCATCATGTGGTTTATATCCATTGATATTTACTGTATTAGCAATTAAAACCCAGAAGATTTTTACACATCTATTGATGGACCCATTTAAAAGCAGTGATGGTAAATCCATTACGTGCTAACACAAATGATATATTCTTATTATAGGATGCATGTATTCTATTCTTATTGTATAATAGGATATATATGTCCTATGTATTGTATTCTCACTCGTGTGAGAATATTACTGATAAGAATAGCATTGTTGTGCATTTTTGCAAATCTCTTTAATGTCCGGCGTTAAAGAGACGGCAGCTGGATTCCTGTGTCTGCTTCTGCATTCAACCTGCTCTGTCATCACCCATCGCAAAGCTTCTGGAAAATTCCGCTGGGCACTTGCAAGACAGTGAGACTGAAAAAGACAGATAACATCTCGGTATTTGTATGAAAATAGTCTTGACTCAGGGAACCCCTCCTAAGGCTCCACACTTTGAGATCTACTATTGTAGAATTTAGTGGAGGAAAATCCCCTATTTGACTCTCCCCACCTTGACAAGGACCTAAAAACCCTTGTCTTCTCTTTCTGGAGAGGTGAGAGGACACCAAAAATGAGGTTTATGTTTGTTTGGGGCCAGCCTGGTGGGGTAGTGGAGTGGTTAAGGTTGCATGCTCCACTTTGGTGGCCCGGAGTTTGCAGGTTCAGATCCTGGGCACGGACCTACCACCGCTCATCAATCCACTCTGCGATGATGTCCCATATATTAAAAAAAAAAAATAGAGGAAGATTGTCACACATGTTAGCTCAGTGACAATCTTCCTCACACGAAAAAAATATACATAAATAAATAATGCGGTTTAAAAATTGATTAATTCACCAAATATCCTGTGGGAAAAGCTGACCCCTGGGCTCCCTACATATTTCTTTCTCTGCGTGAAATAATATTTATTTATTTCACATATTTATTTCACAGCCTCCCCGGACACTGTGGCCCCCGGATGATTTCCTGCTCTCCCGTCCGTGTTGTGATGCTTTAATAAGATGCTTTACAAATGTATTCATCCAGCATTTTCAATTGGTTTCAGCAGGAGCGTTGGGTCAAATGACCTAATCTTCCACGTTGCCAGAAATAGAACTCATATTAAAAGACTTCAGCATGACAGATTAAGAAGACAAGAAGAGAAGAAGGATTTAAATTATATAACGCAAGGAAAATCTCCTGGGTGCATAGGCAAATCCGTATCCATAAAAAATAAATTATGTTTTGAAACCACATATTAGCCGAAAAGGAAAACAATAATTCCAAACAGTGGAAACATAACCAACCATATTTTTGGCCATAATGTCGTAACGTTAGAGTTTAATCATAAAATATCAACAAACGAAAACTGCCATCCAACTGGAATTTTAAAACCCTCTTTCAAAGGTCCTTGGGTCGGACAAAAGGAGGTTAAAACGAGGTGATCACCATTTCAGCACTTTGCGGGATGTGGCTCATGTTACTTTGGGGAGGAAAATCGACATTTTCAGAATGACTTTCGTTTTTAAATAAGGAATGAAGCGTTGGATTCAGAAGTTTATGAAGAGAAACGTAAATCTCGGGAAAGGAGGAGAGTGAAATCCCTAATTTAATAAAGGAGGAATTTCGTAAGTGAGGACATAGGTAAAGAGCAGAACTGGGAAATATTTTACTGATCCTACGAAGCCCAAACTTGTTCCCAGAGAAGACAGGGCCCTAGGATCGACCGCTCGAAAGCAAAATGAAGAGAAGAATAAAGGGCATCCACCCAAAATGGACTTGAGAAGCGTACGCTCATCACAAAATCCGTGTGATTTTTGCCATGGTTCATGCAAATATGTTTGCAAAGCAGGATAAGAGGGACGATTGGAGGAAAAATGTGCATTATCAAAATTTAGAAAAACAAAGCAAATATCAGTAAATCCGTTTCAATGAGGAAATTGAGACAGAGCTAAGCCGGCATCAAAATGTTGGAGCGCATCGAATTGTTAAGTGAGTTCTCTGAATCCTTCAAGGAATTCTCGGGGTATTGATATGATTCAGAGCCCGAGATGAGACGGAACGCTTCCAAATAATGTGTGAGGACTTCATCAGAATCATGCCAAAGTTTGAGTTTGAAAGCACAGAAAGAGAGACTGCAGACTTAGGTGAACATATTGCAAATTACATGAAAATTCACTAGGCAAATAGCGTTGCCCACCTCATCAAAAGAATGATACACACGAAAAAGTGAAGATGGACGGACCGCTGAGACTTATATAATGTTATAAACCAATGTGACCTCAATAAAATGTCTATATTTACTTAATTTCTTTTTAATATATATCAATTGTATATTATATAAAAATATATTTAATATTTATTATTTATACATTTATATTTTTAACCTTATATTT